>NC_132820.1:21577295-21877295 GCF_048594095.1 Paramormyrops kingsleyae | reverse complement strand
GCGGCATTTCCTCTGACGGCCTCCACTACTGGTACTGGTTCGTCCTTTGGGATTAAAAAGACAGGGGACAGCACATTTAATTAGACTGAATCCTTATGTCACTCTACAACAAAACTACATCACACACATCACAGATATCACACTTGGCAGTCAGTATTGCACATTGAGAAAAATTCTGTCGTCTTATTGGATACAGGAAATATAGGCTTTGGAGACTTATGCGCTGGTCTTGAATTGGGCCGCCTGCGTTTCAACAGGGGAACTTGACCTATAAAAACACGACAGTTAGTGCACAGATTCCCTGATATGCAGAACAACAGCGAAAAACAACGCTGGAAAGGTTCATGTGCACCAAATATAGCAGCCTGCTCAATCCAAATGCTGACATCAGGAACTGACTATTAAGTAAAATCATTTATATATCTTTCAATTTCCTTAAATTGCATTATTAGTATTAGGGATTGCATCTTCACTCTCAAGTTATCGAAACTAGGATTTCTGCTTTTTCTTTTTTTTTTTTTTGTGATCAAATTTTAATTGGAGATTTTATAACAAAGAACAAGACGGAACAGAACAAAACACACTCGACCCCCCCCCCCCCCAATACACTCTGAGACAGCACCTCAAAGGAAAAGAGACAAAGGACCAACAGTGGTCACCGGCAGCACCCAGCCCCAAAGAGTGCAGCTAAAAACTGAGGAGAAAAGAAATAACATACTTAAATCAGTAAGAAATGTCAAAATTAGGAAAGTAAAAATCAAAACAAAAAACAAGGAATACGGCCTCAGGACGTGACCCACAGCCAGTCCTTTACCAGCTGCACGTCATGGAGCCAGCTCTGGATCGTAGAACCAGACGAGTTGTTAATCCAGGCTGCAGAGAGTTCCAGCAGAAGCAGATCAAGGAAGGTGGACTTCCAAACAGTGGGAATGGCACGATCAGGAGACTTCCAGACAGTGGGAATGGCACGATCAGGAGACTTCCAGACAGTGGGAATGGCACGATCAGGAGACTTCCAGACAGTGGGAATGGCACGATCAGGAGAAACAGGTGAAAGGACAGAGCAAATCTGCACAGCGGGTGAAGAGGAAGAAGCAAGGAAAAAGAGATATTACAGGCCCTAAGCATGGACCTCAGCTGGAGGTAGAAAAAGTATGAGGAAGAAGGAAGATCGAATGTGACCTTAACCCCAAAGGACGAACCAGCACCAGTGGTGGAGGCCGTCGGAGGAAATGCCGCACTGGGCCGGCGGCACCCAGCTCCATCACCGTGTCTGCCGCCACTGCGTCTACTCCCTCCCCGGTGGCAACCAGCAGGGGTCAGCAGGGCTCAGGACGCCGTAGAAATACAATTCAATTCAATTCAATTCAAAAAACTTTATTTGTCCCCGAGGGGCAATTTAAAAGGCACAGAGGAGCAACGCACACAAATAACAGTAGTAACACAACAAATGACACACACACATAATGAACTATGAACAAAATAAATAAAGCTTAAAGTACAGAGGCAATAAGATGCATGATGATGAAAGTGGGGAAAAAAAAGAGAGAGATGAGATGAGAGATCAGAGGAGGTCTGGATTGTAGGGGGAGGGGAGGTGGGAGTGTGAGGTGATAATGGTGGGTTTGGGGGGGTGTCAGGAATTCAAAAGAAGGACAGCTTTAGGAACAAAGGTGGCCCTCCTCCTCTGTGTCCTGCAACCGGGACATCGGAGCCGACGTTTGGAGGGGAGCCACTCAAAGGCAGAGTTCAGCGGGTGTGATGGGTCTTTAATGATTTTGAGTGCTAGCCTGTGTGTCTGCTGGTCGCAGATGTGTGATATGGATCTCAAGGGCAGACCAATAATCTTAGAGCACATGCTGACAGTGCTCTGTAGCCGATTTCTGTGCTGCATGCTGGTGGAATGGAACCAGCAGATGATGGAGAATGAGATGACATTCTCTATGAAGGAGTAGTAAAAGGACCGTAAAATGTCTTTCCTGACTCCAAAGGAATTGAGCTTCCTAAGGAGGTATTGCCGCTGATGACACTTCCTAAGAATCTCCTCTGTGTTGGAGGAGAATTTCAGCAGATGGTCAAAGATGGTGGCCAGATATTTATACTCCTGGACTAGCTCTACTGGTTTACCATGGATGAAGGTGGTAACTGCTGCAGCCAGGTCTCTCTGCTTGTTGGAGTAAGTCACGTTTAGTTCCAGACATGAGGTGTCACACCAGCCCACAAACTTCTGCAGAGCGTGACCATGGTTGTGTGAGGGGCCTGACAGCAGAGTCAGGAGGATGGAGTCATCAGCGTACTTCACCAGATGGCAGTTGGGCTGTGTGTTTCTGCAGTCATCCGTGTATAAGATGAAGAGCAGAGGAGACAGCACGCATCCTTGTGGTGACCCGGTAGAGGTATAACGGAGGTCAGAGAGAGTATTGTTTACCTCTGTGATCTGTTGGTCAGAAAGTCCAATATCCACAGGATTAACTGGTTGTCCAGATGAAAGTTGAGGGAGAGTTTAGTAGCCAGGATGTGGGGTTGCAGAGTGTTGAATGCTGAGGAAAAGTCGGCAAACAAGAGTCTAACTGATGAGTTAGGCTGCTCCAGATGTTTATGCATGGTGTCTATAATGAATGATTTTGCGTCGTCAACACCTCTGTCTGTGCGATATGCAAACTGAAGCGGGTCCATATAGGGGTTAGTTGTTCTGATGATGTGGTGTTTTACGACCCTTTCCATGGCTTTCATCACTAGAGAGGTGAGAGCCACGGGCCGAAGATCATTCAGAACTTTGGTTATACTTTTTTTAGGAATGGGGATGACTGTGGAATGTTTCCAGAGGCGGGGTACTATGCCGCTGTCCATAGAGTTCTGGAACAAGGTCCGGAATACGCCACCTAGTTGCTGAGCACAATGCCGCAGGACTCCACTGCAGATGTGGTCTGGGCCGGGTGCACTTCTCTCTCTAGTCATCTTAAGGGCATTCACTACGTCCAGAGTGTTGAAGATGAGTGCGGAGTTGTCTGATTTAAGTGAGGATCTTAAACTCTGGAGCTGAGTGGAGTTGTCTGACTCAAACCTGGTGTAAAAGGAGTTGAGGTCATCAGGGAGTGATGTGTCGCTGCTGCCCTCAACGTGGATGGTTCTGGGACTGGAGACAGCTGTGTTCACAGTGGCCATGGTTTTCAGTCCCTGCCAAGCAGAGCGGAGGTTCCCCTCTGAAAAATTCTGCTCCACTTTGTCTTTGTATTTCAGTTTTGCCATTTTAATTGCTAGTTTGACTTCTCTGTTGATTTCCTTCTTGTCTGATTCAGAGCCAGTAAAGAAAATCCTTTTCTTTTTGTTTAGTATTTCCTTGAGCTCTTTGGTGATCCAAGGTTTATTGTTGGCAAAGATGGTGACTGTTTTTGATGGGATGATATTGTCAACGCAGAAGGAGATGTATGATGAGACTGTGTCTACCTGCTCATGTATATTGTTGGAAGAAAGAAGATTGTCCCAGTCTGTAGATTCAAAGCATCCTTGTAGGGTTTGGATGCTTTCTGCTGTCCACTGTTTGATGTTTGTAACAACCTTCTTTGCCCTTTTGATGATTGGCGTGTATGCTGGGGCGAGCAGGATTGTATGACGATCAGCCAAGCTGAGAGGGGGGAGGGGAAGAGATCTGTATGCATCCTGGACTGAACCATAGCATTTGTCCAGAATCTTCCCCATGCGGGTGGTACATGTGACGTACTGATGGAATCCTTTGAGGGACTTGTCAAGCGAACAGTGATTGAAATCTCCCAAAACGAGTTTGGGGGAGTCCGGTGATAACTGTTCAAATTTATTTAGAGTGTTGATGATGTGCTCCGTAGCAGTGGCGGCGTTGGCTTTGGGGTGGATGTAGACCAAAATGAGGAAAAGTTGTGGAAATTCTCTGGGGAGATAGAAAGGGCCAGGAGCTCGATGTCTGTGGAGCACCAGCGTGAATTAATATAGAGACACACGCCTCCTCCATGATGTTTACCGGAGAGCACACTGACGCGGTCCAGACGTACCGGGGGGGTGAAGCCATCAATGTGTAGCATGTCATCGTTGCTTGCTTGCAGCTCATCCGTTTTTTTGCGGAGAGAGCGAACGTTAGCCAGGATGATGGACGGAAGCGCTCGCTGTTTAAAGGTCTCCCTTTTAAGCCTGGCTTTAACGCCACCCTTTTTCTTCCCTCTTCTGGTTACCTTTTTGTGTGTGAATTTATGCTGGCTGGAGGAGTTCACGCGGAGAATTTCCTCTGGAAAGCTGACCGTGTCTGTGGAGTGTTGAGTCTGTAGTCCAAGCTGAATTAAGCGATCTCTGTGCTAGATGAGCCGCGATCCGTCGGGAGGGTTGTGTCCAGTAAAAGACGCACACTCACAGATAAGCAGCCAATGCGTACATGCAATTGTCCAAAAAAATGCACAAATCTCACAGATATTCATGCTGGGGTATGTTCCGGGAATAATAATAATAAATAAAATAATAATTAAAAGAATAAATAAATAAAAATTGTGTCCGGAGTAACAAGCAGCCACGTAACGTGAGCGTGATTAGAACAAAGAGACAGCGCAAAGTGAGCGCGTCTAGAGCGCTCCGTGAGTATTGAGGAAAAAAGTATGGAAAAATAAGAGAGAAACTCAAAAAAAGAAGCAGCTCCGTTAAAAGTGCAAAGCAGTTTGTGCAAGACTGTACCGAAGCACGCAGAAAAACAAAAACAAACCAACAAGAACGATAAAATACGATACACACGTCGCTCCTCTAACCAGCCGGTCGACCGCACGAGCAGCGACCCGGAATTCATTCGGCGGGAGGCCGGTCAGGACGTAGAAATTGGTGTAAAAAACAAAAGGGGCCATTTACAAAAAATTTACAGAATCTAGTACGCTTCAGTAACAGCAAATTGGCAAACCCCTTTGACTCAACCCAAGTGGGTGAGAAGATCCCGTGTGAGGATCTCACCCAGAGTGACGACGAGGTTGCAACCATCCTGTGTCGCACTCCATCAGTGTCAGAGCCTGAGCCTGAGCCCTGCTCACCGGCCTTTGTGGGATTAAATAGAATTATAAATAACATACAATGAATAGAGGTAAAAGAGAATATAGCTTAAAGCAGGGCATGATGAAAAGGGGGGGGGTTCATTCTAAAAAATGCAGTTAACTGAAACAACAACTGACTGGCGCGCCGGCAAGGCAAGGCTACCTAATCGGAACAGATAGGGGGGGCGACAGAGAATATCAGCGGCCCCTACTTATCTTTTAGCCTTCCAGAAGGACAACTACGAGCCGGCTAGAGTCACACATGTGGTTGTCAAGTAGAGGGAAGGTACTGAGAAAGGGGGGGGGAGATGCCCAAAGGGCTTTAAAAGGGATACAGCTGATACATATGGCAGAGCCTCCTCCTGTACATGCTGAATGCATGTCAGACGGCCGCTCCCGGATTGCAATCTGTCAGACAATAAACCGGTGATTTGCAACTTCTCCCCTTGTCAGCTGTGAATCTCTTCTCATCCACGAACCCGGTGGAGACGCCGTGCTCCAACACCTTCTCCTCCACTTCTTTCTTAGTTCCGTCACCCATCCCATCCTCTTTTGTCTCCTCTCCATCTCCATCTTTTTTTACAGACTCTCCTCCTCCGTCACCACACGTAGTCTCACCTGTAAGCCCAGCCCCACATCCATCTTCAGCTCCGGACATGGTTCATCCCACCCCTCCGTATCAGGTTCCAGTGCACCCCTCATCTCAGCTGGTTACGGGTCCGACACCCCCATTTATGTCCCCTTCCGTTGTTTTTGAAAAAATGGAAAGATTCAATAAGTTGCATAACTATTATCTTAGCAACTACCCTAAAATGACCTATGAGGCCAAGTGCTTTACTTACCATTGGTGTATTCAGTTTTGGAGTGAGTTTCTAAATGCAATTTCCATCTGCAAGCAGGGGAGGGACCAAAACCTAGAGGCTCACTACACGTATGTTGACAATTGGGATGATGAAGCTGAGGTGATATTTCCTAATGATGCGCTGGACCAGCTGAGTGCCATCCCCGGGGTCCTGGAGTTGGCTGTGGAGATGGGCTATCTGTGTGATGTAAATAGTTTTTCATAGAACCTGTAAATAATTAGGTGAGAGATCTCACAAGTACTTAGGATAAGATAAGATTAAGATAGTTTAACCTTAACTTATCCTAAGTTTGTATGACATAAGATTAGAATAAGATAAGACTAATATAGGTTAAGATAAGATTTTATATAACATAAGGTAACATAGAATAAGATAAGACTAATATAGAGTAAGTTAAGATGAGGTTAAGATAAGATTGTATAACGTAAGATAACATAGAATTAAATAGGACTAAGATATAAATAAATGTGGATTATTTTACATTTGGTTTGTGTCTGTGTGGTTATTTAAAACATTGTGAAGTTTGAAACAAAATTTGATTAGCTTAAATAATGATTGGTTAAACTCATGTACATGTAGAGAATTGTAGTGGACTTGCCATTGAATTAAAGGTTTCTTCAGTTCTCAAGTGCAATGCAAAAAACATAGAGGGGCAATTCATTAAATGATGCAAGCACAGGGACATGTTTTTGGTGTTAAACCTAAATTGCATGACCATTCTGCCGCAAAAACAAGCCTTTAAGGTTAAAGGTGCCATCCAACTCTACTTTGAAAACTTGTGAAACTGATAAAGTACATCTTTCTTTGTTTTCCGCACATACGTCCACCAAACGGAAGGGGCCTGAGAGTGGCATTAAGAGTCTGCAGCTGTATATTATATATATATATATATATATATATATATATATATATATATATACACTCACCTAAAGGATTATTAGGAACACCTGTTCAATTTCTCATTAATGCAATTATCTAATCAACCAATCACATGGCAGTTGCTTCAATGCATTTAGGGGTGTGGTCCTGGTCAAGACAATCTCCTGAACTCCAAACTGAATGTCAGAATGGGAAAGAAAGGTGATTTAAGCAATTTTGAGCGTGGCATGGTTGTTGGTGCCAGACGGGCCGGTCTGAGTATTTCACAATCTGCTCAGTTACTGGGATTTTCACGCACAACCATTTCTAGGGTTTACAAAGAATGGTGTGCAAAGGGAAAAACATCCAGTATGTGGCAGTCCTGTGGGAGAAAATGCCTTGTTGATGCTAGAGGTCAGAGGAGAATGGGCCGACTGATTCAAGCTGATAGAAGAGCAACTTTGACTGAAATAACCACTCGTCACAACCGAGGTATGCAGCAAAGCATTTGTGAAGCCACAACACGCACAACCTTGAGGCGGATGGGCTACAACTGCAGAAGACCCCACTGGGTACCACTCATCTCCACTACAAATAGGAAAAAGAGGCTACAATTTGCACGAGCTCACCAAAACTGGACAGTTGAAGACTGGAAAAATGTTGCCTGGTCTGATGAGTCTCGATTTCTGTTGAGACATTCAAATGGTAGAGTCAGAATTTGGCGTAAACAGAATGAGAACATGGATCCATCATGCCTTGTTATCACTGTGCAGGCTGGTGGTGGTGGTGTAATGGTGTGGGGGATGTTTTCTTGGCACACTTTAGGCCCCTTAGTGCCAATTGGGCATCGTTTAAATGCCACGGCCTACCTGAGCATTGTTTCTGACCATGTCCATCCCTTTATGACCACCATGTACCCATCCTCTGATGGCTACTTCCAGCAGGATAATGCACCATGTCACAAAGCTCGAATCATTTCAAATTGGTTTCTTGAACATGACAATGCGTTCACTATACTAAAATGGCCCCCACAGTCACCAGATCTCAACCCAATAGAGCATCTTTGGGATGTGGTGGAACGGGAGCTTCGTGCCCTGGATGTGCATCCCACAAATCTCCATCAACTGCAAGATGCTATCCTATCAATATGGGCCAACATTTCTAAAGAATGCTTTCAGCACCTTGTTGAATCAATGCCACGTAGAATTAAGGCAGTTCTGAAGGCGAAAGGGGGTCAAACACCGTATTAGTATGGTGTTCCTAATAATCCTTTAGGTGAGTGTATATATATATAATATTTATATTATAATATTATATTATATAAGCTAATTTCCTAGATCCTTAAATTTGCAAGCAATCATTTGAAGAGAGAATGAACCTTTACTATGTGAGAAAGAGAAGTGCTCCTCCCTGCTTAATCAACTTAAAACACATAAAACATTCTCCTTCACCTTTCCCCTTATACTACAAGCCTTCCATTTCAGTTTAGCTGATTCTTAGCACAGCTGACTAGTAAATTTCTATGCTATATTGCCAGTAACTCACTAGCAGTGTACTGATTTTTCAGCTATGCCCTTGTTAGTCAAAGTTTAATTATCATTAATTTCCACCACAAGGATTGTTGATGTACCGCTTAAATAATCTCAACCAACATATTGGAATATTCTTATGACAGAGAACCTATCGTGTTAGATGGCATAATTAAAATACAAAAAAAGCAGTCGTGTGTGTAGAAAAGAATCTGCTGTATAGATTTAATTTAACCAGGAAAAAAATCAGCGTGTAATATTTCAATTAAATATCCTTTTTATTTATGACATAGTATGATAGTTTCATGGACAAAGAGCAAGTACTAAATGACCAACAGCAAGCAGTTATGAAACAGGAAAAAGAGAGAAAGAGTCCGACGGAGTCACCACTAGATCCAGTACCAGGGGGGTCAGCCACGTTTCCGTGAAACATGATATATTGCAGTTTCTTGCATCGTGCTGGAACCCCAACCTCGCTCTTAGGTCACCTAGTTTAGACTGGACGTTTGCGAGCAGGACTCTGGGCAGTGGCGGGCGATGTGCTCGTTTCCTCATTCTGTTTCGGACGCCGCCGTATGTCCCACAGTGCTTCTTTGTTCGGCGCCGCGGGGTCATGCGGCCGCGTCCTTTGTTTGGTTTGTTTTACACAAACGTAAAAGCATGGACTATACCCCTAAAGGGAGGCCTTATTGAAATAATATGGATCATTTAAGGCCTGCATTCAAATATTACATTAAAATGACTAAATTAAAATTATTAAGTTTACCCATCTTTATCACTTTGCCTTAAACAAAGGAGACGCCTGAAACTCATTCCGGTCCATCTCCTCGGTATACAGAGTACACTTTAGATGGGCAGTAAGTGCATTTCCCTGCCACTCCAGGGAAGCCGGTGTGGATGTGCAGGCTAGCTGTTTGATCCCTGTTTCAGGTTCATGCGGCAGAATCTGCAAAGGCGGCCTGCTTGTCGTGAGTCTGGCCTTTTCCTCTTTTTCTCCACCCTCTTCTCCACCCGTTTCTTGGCAGCCTCCAGCTCCTTCTGGAAGAATTCTGTCTCTGCAAATTCATCTAAGGCCATTTTGGGGTTAGAGAGCCCCTCAGCAAAAAATGTTACATTTGTAAACAAAAATCAGGTAACACTACTTAAGGCCATTGCTTTAGCAATTTATAAACACATTCATAACTAATAATAATGAATCCATAAAGTATTAGAAACATGGCTATAATTATTTATCAAAAGGCATAACACATTATACCCATGTGTATTATGCATTATGAATGATTTATGAAGCTCTCATCTGGAATGCACTATAGATACCTTCATAATGCATTATGATGCTCGGAATAATACAGCTTTGTACCGTAGTACAAAGGTATCTATAGTGCATTATAGATGAGAGCTTCATAAGGCAGTCATAGTGCATAATAAACATGGCAATTTGTTATGCCCTTTTAGAAATATAGCCATGTTCATAATGCTTTATGAATGCATTATAATGCATTGTCAATGTGTTTAAAAATGACTAAAACAAAAAAAAATGTTACCAAAAATCATTTATGGTTCTGCCTGTGATGCTATCAACACTCAAGCTTTTCTGGTCAGTGCAATTTATAATTGTTCAGACAGATAATATTCTACCATGTGAGCGATGCTCAGGTCACTGATCAACACAAGTTTGTCAGAAACGGACTGACAAAAATTTTTAACGTTATGACAAAAAACTATACAAGCCATGGACACATAGGCTATGCGGCAAACCTAGCTTCAGCCTCTTACCAAGTGAGCGATGCTAGCTAATTGGTGACACAAAATTACTGTCAATACCGTGCCGACAAGATTTTATCATACAACAACATAAAAACCACACACATTATCAAATAACGGTCATGACAATTCATTATTTAGCGCATAATTACAGGGAACGTATGAGAGACAAAAGTCTGTCAGTTCTCTCTCGTCAAACGAGTGAAATGGTTGCTAGTGATAATGTTACTATAAGCAAGCTGTTATGAAAACACCTGGCGGTATAACTGTAAATTTATCCTGTAGTTCTACATTTATCTCAAACAACGTGTCTTACCTTTGATAGATGAACATTACGTGTAAATAACTGAAGTGAGAAGCTGGTGACTCGTCCTGCCTCCACAGAAGTTTGTGCCTAGAATAAAATTTTTCTGAAACTATTTCCCCTCAGCACCTGGAAAGCTGAGCTTCATGTTTGGGTCATTTCAGTGCCCCTAGGCAAAATCTGCACAGGTGTACCTCTGTTTCATATATGTGCCCCATCCTTGGATCTGTGTGCTCTCAAATTCCTGGCCAAGGTTCAACAAACAAGCCATGTCATGTCATTCTGACACTGATATGTCTTCAAGCCATCATTAGTGGCTCCCTCATCTGGCCTCAGTAGTGGTTGCATCCCAGAGCCACCAGCAGCCTGCTGGTCTTGGTGGCACCCCAGTGTTTGCTTGTAGAGGAGATGCTCAGTGGCAGTGGCAATTCTATTTAAAAGAACAGTTTAATTTCAGAGCCAATGGCCGTGTGACCATGAAATGAAATGAAATGCCGACAACATTCCTGGAGCCTTCAATTTAGCATACACAGTGCCCTCTACAGGATTCTGTCGAAACTGCATCCCTTTCAGCCTCGTTCACAAAACGTGCGAGTTGTTTTCAGCATACGTTTTTCTTTATAAATCCCAAAACCCTCTTACAAATGTGCCTATGAATGTTTGGCATCTTTTTCGGTCACACGAAGCCTTTATAAATGAATTCCCCAATTAATACGTTTACATGGCTAGTGTTGTAATTGTATCCAGAGTGCGAATTACCCCTCCATAATTGGGGGGTACTGCCTTCATAACACTTCTATGACCATTATGGTCCGCTACCGCGTCAATACGAATAGTCGCCACCAGGATCAATGTTAAGAGTGCAAGATGCGCTAGTGGTGTTTGCTAACATGTATGCAACACACGGTCATGGTCTGGACATGCGACAAAATGAGAATCAATACAGAAGATCTCATTATCCTTATCCCTATCCAAAAGAATTTGGTTTTGCTAACTCTCAGGAATTATCCTAGAAGTAGTATACTAGTAAAAGTAATAAGCCTATACATTTACAAACAGCCTGGTCTGGTCCAGCAGTCTGGTGTAATTCCTGCCCTCTCAGTCCCCCCAGCTCCAACAGCCTTCAGAAATGAATATTTGTCTATTAGGCTAATATCTGCCTTGATGATACAGTAGATAATGGTAGTAAAGTACAGCCTAATTTCTAACTCACCACTTGGTCCTGTGCGCTGTCCTCATCCTGCCATCTCCCTGCTGCCTGCTCACTGTCCTCATCCTGCCATCTCCCTGCTGCCTGCTCACTGTCCTCATCCTGCCATCTCCCTGCTGCCTGCACACTGTCCTGATCCTGCCATCTCCCTGCTGCCTGCACACTGTCCTCATCCTGCCATCTCCCTGCTGCCTGCACACTGTCCTGATCCTGCCATCTCCCTGCTGCCTGCTCACTGTCCTGATCCTGCCATCTCCCTGCTGCCTGCTCACTGTCCTGATCCTGCCATCTCCCTGCTGCCTGCACACTGTCCTGATCCTGCCATCTCCCTGCTGCCTGCTCACTGTCCTCATCCTGCCATCTCCCTGCTGCCTGCACACTGTCCTGATCCTGCCATCTCTCTGCTGCCTGCACACTGTCCTGATCCTGCCATCTCCCTGCTGCCTGCTCACTGTCCTGATCCTGCCATCTCCCTGCTGCCTGCACACTGTCCTGATCCTGCCATCTCCCTGCTGCCTGCTCACTGTCCTGATCCTGCCATCTCCCTGCTGCCTGCACACTGTCCTTATCCTGCCATCTCCCTGCTGCCTGCTCACTGTCCTCATCCTGCCATCTCCCTGCTGCCTGCACACTGTCCTGATCCTGCCATCTCCCTGCTGCCTGCTCACTGTCCTCATCCTGCCATCTCCCTGCTGCCTGCTCACTGTCCTCATCCTGCCATCTCCCTGCTGCCTGCACACTGTCCTGATCCTGCCATCTCCCTGCTGCCTGCACACTGTCCTCATCCTGCCATCTCCCTGCTGCCTGCACACTGTCCTGATCCTGCCATCTCCCTGCTGCCTGCTCACTGTCCTGATCCTGCCATCTCCCTGCTGCCTGCTCACTGTCCTGATCCTGCCATCTCCCTGCTGCCTGCACACTGTCCTTATCCTGCCATCTCCCTGCTGCCTGCTCACTGTCCTGATCCTGCCATCTCCCTGCTGCCTGCACACTGTCCTGATCCTGCCATCTCCCTGCTGCCTGCTCACTGTCCTCATCCTGCCATCTCCCTGCTGCCTGCACACTGTCCTCATCCTGCCATCTCCCTGCTGCCTGCTCACTGTCCTGATCCTGCCATCTCCCTGCTGCCTGCTCACTGTCCTCATCCTGCCATCTCCCTGCTGCCTGCACACTGTCCTCATCCTGCCATCTCCCTGCTGCCTGCTCACTGTCCTGATCCTGCCATCTCCCTGCTGCCTGCTCACTGTCCTGATCCTGCCATCTCCCTGCTGCCTGCACACTGTCCTTATCCTGCCATCTCCCTGCTGCCTGCTCACTGTCCTCATCCTGCCATCTCCCTGCTGCCTGCACACTGTCCTGATCCTGCCATCTCCCTGCTGCCTGCACACTGTCCGGATCCTGCCATCTCCCTGCTGCCTGCACACTGTCCTTATCCTGCCATCTCCCTGCTGCCTGCTCACTGTCCTCATCCTGCCATCTCCCTGCTGCCTGCACACTGTCCTGATCCTGCCATCTCCCTGCTGCCTGCACACTGTCCTCATCCTGCCATCTCCCTGCTGCCTGCTCACTGTCCTCATCCTGCCATCTCCCTGCTGCCTGCACACTGTCCTGATCCTGCCATCTCCCTGCTGCCTGCTCACTGTCCTCATCCTGCCATCTCCCTGCTGCCTGCACACTGTCCTGATCCTGCCATCTCTCTGCTGCCTGCACACTGTCCTCATCCTGCCATCTCTCTGCTGCCTGCACACTGTCCTCATCCTGCCATCTCCCTGCTGCCTGCTCACTGTCCTGATCCTGCCATCTCCCTGCTGCCTGCTCACTGTCCTGATCCTGCCATCTCCCTGCTGCCTGCTCACTGTCCTGATCCTGCCATCTCCCTGCTGCCTGCACACTGTCCTCATCCTGCCATCTCCCTGCTGCCTGCTCACTGTCCTCATCCTGCCATCTCCCTGCTGCCTGCTCACTGTCCTCATCCTGCCATCTCCCTGCTGCCTGCTCACTGTCCTCATCCTGCCATCTCCCTGCTGCCTGCTCACTGTCCTCATCCTGCCATCTCCCTGCTGCCTGCTCACTGTCCTCATCCTGCCATCTCCCTGCTCCTGTGCCTCTCCTGCCTTCTGCTGACCACCACTTTCCTTCATACACATTAAGTAACCTATACTTTTAGTGTAATGTTCTGTAGCTCATAACACTAATATTTCCTACTTACTCTTCTTTTACCACCAAAAGAGTGTCTGATGTCTCCATCTTTCCTTTTCCTCATAGTGTGTCTGTGAATAAAATCTAATCTATATTTAACAAAACAGTATCTGAAAACTATCAGATGAAGCTTCTAAAATGTCTATATATATGAAATTGTGGAATGCAGAATCAATACCACTAAAATTCAAATAATAGGGCTTATTATTTGTTAGCTAGTTTTTTTTACGTTGCCCCTATAGGTGTCACTTATAGTAATGTTTTTTCAGAGCATGACGTTAGACCTTCTTATGCATTAATATTAGCCTAATAACAAACCACACAGGCTAAGTGGCAAATTAATTTCAGAATGGCACAATTTATTCGTGATAAAATGAGAACGAAAACATATGGAGTTCATCTCCTTGGAAAATGACCATGATCGATTTTCCCTCACCAAATAAGCCTGGTTTAAATAGAGAACTTAGCTCATCATGCTAGTTAATGTAACTAAAGTTGACTGTACCGGTGTTCTGTCGAGTTGAGCTACTTTGTCGAGGTAAGCTATGATTAAGGCTATCAATTAGCACTACAGTAGATTACCTGGACAAAGTAGCTCAACTCGACAGAACATCTGCCTCAGAAGGACAATGGTAAGTAATTCAACTTATAAAGACGTCAGCTTGCATTAGTAGATGAAACACTTAAACGAATAAATGAAGGTTGTAAAATAACACATTTTCAACAGGCTAGACTTCTGCTGGCTACTCACATTTACCAATGCACGACAAACAGTACTATGACAGACGAACACAATGAACAGGTCACTCAATGAGAATGAATGACGCAACCGACTGGCTGCTTCTAGCGCCGAGGTGGTTAAAATGGTACGGTCCACATTAGGGGTGTCTGAAATTGTTTTACATAAATGTTAAAAACCCCCCATAACTGCTATTTTTGTCTCTTTGGGGGGGTCTGGGTCTTGATCGGGGGGTACAGTACCCTCCAGTACCCCCCATAATTCGAACCATGAGTCTGATGTAGATTGAAAATTGTATGGTACTATGACTGAATAACAGCAGAATGGTTGCTGTAATCATCTTGCAGTTTACTATAAAGAGAAGTGTTTCTATGTAACAGCTCAGCAAAAGAAACTGCTGTCCAGAGGCTTAACGGTGAGGATACGACTTCATTCTTAGCCTCAGCAATTGGTCCAGCAAAGCCAAGTGCATGACAGGGAACAAGAAGCCCCAGTTCTGGAAACCACCGTCACCCCATCAGCGTGGAAGGAACCTGTCGCTCAGGGAATGAGGGAATTCACAGGGTGGAAGGACCCATTCTCTGTGCCTCAGTACGAGACCCACCACTGGTCCAAACAGAGATACTGTACTGGTTTTTACTCTCTCGTGAGAGGGAGCAATATGGATTTCTAAAAACACCCAAAACTGCATTTAAACGTTTGACATTATGTGAAGTGATAAAAAGATGCAACAAATACCAGTTATCATGTTCAGAAGGTCAAGTGCACTCACCCTTCCCTTTGTTGGCATTAAGCAATACATTTTATTGACTGGGGGAGGGGGGTGCCACTAGAATTAATACCATACCGGAGAATGCTCGGTATGCCATATGCCCCATATATATATATATCCTGTAGCTGCAGTGAGTATATTAGCATTATTGTTAACAAGTGTACTGCCACAGTAACAAGTACATATATATGTGACAGTAACATTTTCTGGCCATCTACATTGATAAAACTTAGATGATTGTACTGTTTTATTATTAAATACAATTATTAGATAGAACCGGCTTATGTATTTGCTCTTTAAGAGGTTTTTACTGTTGTCTGGTGAGCTGTAGTGCAACCTGTCTGACTGAAACCTGTTTCTCCTCTCAGCACTAGGCGATTGGAAAAAGCCGTGAGCTGGACAGATAATGAGTACTGGGCAGCCTGGACTAAGTGGGATGAGGTGATTGATTGGGGAGATGACGAATCTCCACCCACATCACCTCCCTCTAACCAGGCTGGCACCTGTACTGGAGACGTGGATGCTGGGGCGGTGGAACATTATCATCAGCCAGTATATAAACGTGTGTATTTCAGAACTTTTTTTAACATGAGTTTGAGACAGTCTGATGTTAATTGAAGTTTAAAAAATTGGTCGGTACTATGTAAATTATTCTCACTGATTGAATAACAGCAGAATAGTTGCTGTAATCATCTTACAGTTTACAATAAAGAGAAATGTTTCTGTGCAACAGGCCAGCTAAAGAAATTGGTCTCCAGAGGCCTAACATTGAGGATGCAACTTCATCTGTGTGTCCGGCCTCAGCCAGTGGTCCAGAAAGTGCATGACAGGGAAGAAGCCCCAGTTCTGTCCACCGCACTCCCCCCATCATCTTGGAGGGAAGCTGTTGCTCAGGGAAAGAGGGAATCCGCAAGGCGGAAGGACCCATTCTCTGTACCTCAATATGAGACCCACCACTGGCCTAGGCAGAGACACTGGTTACGACAGCCACCAAAGACCTCCATAGATGAGAACATCATCCAAGACCTCTGCAATGGCCTGCAGACTTTTTCACTGTCATGAGGGGGAGCTGTATTTAAACTGCTAATACTGTCTCAGCCAAATACTGTCCTCTATGTCCATCAAAAATGCAATGAAAAAGAAAATATATCAAGCATCTCAGTAGATACTGACTGTATTGAATTACACTGGGATAGTGAATCCCCTGGGAGAAAGCTAGATGTAGGCAGGGTTTCATCTATTCTGTTATATAATCATGAGTGACATATTGCAGTAATGGAAAAAAAATAAACATCAGAATCAGAATCAGAATCTTACATACCTGGATCATGTCCCCCCTTAGTCTCCTTTGCTCGAGGCTGAACAGATTCATCTCAGCTAACCTCTCCTCATAAGACATTTCACTAAGACCGGGAATCATTCTTGTAGCCCTACGTTGAACCCTTTCAAAGGCAGCAATGTCCTTTTTAAGGTAAGGTGAAAAAACCTGCACACAATATTCTAGGTGGGGTCTTACCAAGGAATTGTACAATCTTAAGCTTCACCTACCTTGACCTAAACTCCACACACCTAGAGATGTAACCCAACATCCTACTGGCCTTTTTAATTGCTTCCCAACATTTGCGAGAGTGGGACATGGCAGCAACAACATACACACCAAGAGTAGTCCACCATTTTGGCTTGGATTATAGCTTCCATTACTTTTCCAAGTGCCTATAGTTTGTTGGATTACTTCTATCCCCTTTTTTGAATATGGGTGTTATATTAGTAACACACCAACAGATACAGATTTCTGAAATAGCAAAGTTAAATAATATCCCTCATCTCTTTTAAAACTATAGGTAAGATGCTGTTATGATCTCCAGTCTAGAGTTGCAGTGTAACAGTATTCACAGGAAAGGGGATAAAGGGACAAACAGGGTAAGGGCAACAAGGGGACACCAGTGGACAAAGGGATATTTTTTTGTATTTTATTCATACACAATACTGACACTAGAAGCTAAAACTGGGCCTTCACTGGATCTTCCAGCAGGACCACGATCCTAAGCACATGTCCAAATCAACACAAAAATAGTTAGCTGACTATAGAAGCAAGCTTCTGCCATGGTCATCTCAGTCACCTGACCTGAACCCCACTGTAAACTTATGGACTGAGCTGAAGAGTAGAGTGCTGATCTGGAGAGGTTCTCTAAAAAGGAATGGACTCAGATGCCCGGCTTGGTATTCTCCAACCTTATAAAAGACTCAGTGCTGTTATCCTGGCAAAGGGAGGTTGTACAAAGTATTAAAAGCAGGGGTGCCAATAATCATGGCTCAAGTATTTTTGTTAAAAATAATTATTTCTTGATGGATTTTTTTTTCTTCGAAAAAATTTATTTCAATGAAAGGTTGGATTTTTCTAATTTTTTCGGTGTTAGATGAAGCTATTTTAGTAAAAGGTAGATTTTTTTCTAACCCTTTTTAAAAATATTTACAAGGGCTGCCAATAATTGTGGAGGGTGCTGTAGCTTCTCTAGGTTTATTATTATCTGTGAGCTCCCTTGCCTGCAAATTTTCTTTTACATATTCTGCAACACCACCTCCCTTCTTGCTTATCTGGTCCCTACAGAACAACATGTAACCATCCATATTATATTCTTCTCCATCATTGTCACTCAACCACATTTCTGTTAGTCCTATAATATCATGAGTCTGATGAAATGAAGGCCTCAAATCATGAATTTTGTTTCTACTGCTCCTAGCATTTAAATACAGACAGCAAAGGGTAGGCCTTTTACACTGCCCACTTATTAGTACTTAGGGCTTTTTGTCTCCCCCCTCTTATATTCTTAACTAACCTCCCTGGAAGACTACAACCACTTCCTATACAACGACCCAACGACTTCCTACAGTGGCAGCCAGGAGCACCAGTGCGTGGGATGTGCACCCCGGGAGTCGGGCAGCGTGCCTTCCTGGGGCAACCCGATGGATCCACCAGGTAGAGTGAGCAGAAGCCTCCCCGCTGAGGGCACCGGTACCCGGAACGGTTGTGCCAACACATGTAGCTGCAGACGCCGGCCATGCTTGCCAAGGCCTTGGCAGAGGCTGAGCGGACTGAGACAATCCTGTCCCTGTCTGCAACATCACGCCGGTCGCCAGCCACTTCATGCCAAACCTGCACCTGCGCATGTGGGGGCTCCGTCTGCAGAGAGGGACAGAGCATGCACGTTATACGCGCAAAGCCATGGCAGCTGCGGAGAGATCAGACACTTTGCCCACTACTGCCCTGCTCTGGTGCCTTGCCTCCAGCTGGGAAATGCCAGGTGGATGGCGCTGTAAGGGGGGCAAAAGTCTTGTATCTTTTCTAGTTACTTATGGTTGAGGTTAGGCTGGAGGGGTAAAAGTTGTTATTGTTGGGATTCGGGTTTTTCCACGTAGAACCGAATAGAGAGTCCACACAAAGAAATGAATACAAACGTGTGTGTGTGTGTGTGTGTGGATTTGCATTGATCACATTTGAGGACCAAACTGTCCCCAAAGTGTAGTAAAACCTGAAATTTCCCTACTTTTGGGGACATCTTTTGAGGTCCCCATTTGGATAACGTCAGTTTTATAAAAATCTGTGAATGCAATCAAAAAAGTAAAAATGCCAAAAGTCTTGTATCTGGGTTGGTTACTTATGGTTAAGGTTAGGGGTGGGTAGGGATTAAGGGTGTCGTGACTGGGATTAGGGTTTTTCCCATAGAAATGAATGGACGGTCCCCATTTAGAAAAGAAGACCAACTTGTGTGTGTGTGTGCGCGCGCATTATGCATATATTAAATTTTGGGGACCAAATGTCCCCACAATGCAACAAAACCTGAAATTTTGACGATGTGGAGACCAGCTTTTTCAGTCCCCCAAAGGGAAACTCAATTTTAAAAAAATCTGTGACTGCAATCAAAAATCTAAAAAAAGTGTTTTGACCACAGAAATGAATGGATGGTCTCCAGGAAGATGAATACAAACGTGTCTATAATTGCATGAAAGAGAACGCAAATCATACAGGACATCTATCCTGGCAAGGCCATACTTCTCTCAGGAAAGCCAAAGCCCAACTTTTCTGTACCATTGTAATACAGATAATGTTTAACTGCTGTAATTAAGCAATACTATTGAAATAATTAAAATATAGAGATTAAATCAGGTGTGTTTTGTGATTTTAAATGAGTATGTGATATACTTGATATAACATGAATGTACAGTAAAACTGGTCTAAGTCGCCATCTTGTAACTCGTCAATGTGCACAAGTCGACGCTCAAGCAAAAGTCCCGATTTTTCCTAATGATGTTTCCTTTAAAATTCCTTGTGTAAATCGCCGCTTGTAAGTCGTCAAATTCCCTTAGTCGTCACCTAAATCCCGAACAACACAAATGAATGGATTTTCCTACCTGTAAGTCGACACCCCAATCGCTGCATTCCCGCCGCCTGCTTGTCACCACGGTGATGTAGAAAAAGGGAATCCCCACCTATCGCACTAGTCGCTCCCTGGGCTTAAGTCTCGCGTGTATAGTGCGGTGTAGTAGAGGTATGGTGTTATATTTACTAGTCGGCAAAACGGCGAGATAGACATAAGTCGCCGAAGTGTCGACTTAGGTGTATCTCGTCAATTCTCTAAGTCGTCACTTTTAAGCTGGTCCCGCGAGTGTCGACTTAGACCGGTTTTACTGTATTTCTGTCAGGGTCAGCCCCTCCTGTTGTCCCACTCTGTCCCTTCCCCGTTTGACCAGCAGGTGTCGCTGGTCATCCTGTTCTTTATGTTAGTCTTTGTTCTCCCCTGTTGCCTGTCTTGTCATATGGCTCAATGTGTTGAGCATCCAGTTGTGTGTACCCTTCTGTCCTGTGTTTGAGTCCCACCTCCTCTGTCTTTGTATTTTGCTCCCTAGTGTTTCATTTGAGTTTTTCTAGTTCCTGTATCTGGTGACGTTGTATTTGGTTGTGTTCCTTGTGCCCCTGCTTGTGTCTTTACCTGTTCTGTAATTCCCCAGTGTTAGTTTCTGTTTCCTTGGTTAGTTCTTAGTTTCCCTGTTATCAGTTCCTTTTGAGTTTATTAGTTTCACCTGTGCCCTGTTTCCCTGGTCTTTGTTAATTAGCCTCACCTGTCCTGTGTTAGTCTCGTTACCCCTTAGTATTTTAGTTCCTGCTTCTGTTCAGTTCCCCAGTGGTTCATTGATTGTGATTGTGTGTTGTTGATTGTCGTTGTTTGATGGTTTTGAGATTTTCAGTGTTCAACGTGTATTAGGTTTTTGTTATTTAGTCTTTATTTATCCCCTTTAGTTTTTGACCCCTCGTGGTCCTTTTGGTTTTTGCTGTGTTTGTAGTGTTTTCTGTTTTATTTAATAAACCCCTTTTTGTTCTTGGAGCCGCCAGTGGATCGTCCACCCTTTCTGTGCACCATGCCTCGTTCTCGCGCCCCGGATCCCTGACAAAGTAATAGTTTTTGGGTTTCCTGTCGTGAGAGATGAAAGCTACAGGCATGTAAATATTGTTTCCTGTAATAACTTTTTTTTAAATTATTTTCCTCATTGTTAAAAATCCCATGCATTAGAAGGTACCAGTCAGTGGAATCACACAGTGAGATATGTTGGCCAGCCGTCCTATTCATTCAGCACCAGCCGATCAAGTAGAGATTTCAGCACCACGGACAGTGATCTGTGTTAAACTGACCTCAGGTTCCTACACTGGCTACACAGAATTTTCTGTAAATAATTAAATGCCTCTATCCCCCTACATGTGGAAATGTTTCCCCCTCCCCCAGACCATTTCATGTTGTATCCTCATTATGTGTGTATTAGTTTGCAATATGGCTGTATGAGATGTCAGTCATTGACTTGTCGCTGATGCTCCCTGTTTCCTAAGTCTAGTTTTCTCAGATGAAGCAGTTCACACCTTAAGTTAGAAGAAGTTTCCTGTTAATTGCATCTGTTTGAACAGGGGTTCCCCACATATAGAGGAGAAAAGCCCCAACTTACAAATCAGCATCCATTTTTGTACGCTTTCTGTGAATGACGTCCCCGCACAGGATCACCAGATGCAAGACGACCACACTTTGTGCTACTTGTATGTTATGTTAGCAAACCACATACATCTACATTTCTTGCATTCTGTCATTTGCAGTGTTTGTGATTAGTTATTGTTATTGTTATAGTTATTGTTCAGTGTTCATTCATCTTTGGGATTTTGGTATTATTTGTTTGATATACTGATGTTTATATTTTTGCAATTTTATCAGTATACAGTATATTTGATTTTGCTGTTCTAAAATGTAGTTTGAAATATTTTGTCATCTTTTCTTACTTTAACATTTATCTTGTTAAAATACAGAAATGGACTGTTTTCTTGAGCCATAGTGTTTTATTCTACATCACAGATAATGCGTACATTCATAAAAGTAAGTGGTGATATTTTGCTCAGTATTGGTTCAAGTTCAGATACTTCAGGTTTTTATTAGACAAAACACATAAAAATTTTTGTGCAAAGCCATTGATTTATTTTTAAAACAACTGCACTGTGATATTTTTAACAAAAACAGCATATTGTCCTATTTTCAGCTCTAAGCATCATATGGGCCTCTTACTGGCTTTCCAACGGCTTTTGGGGTCACATGATGGTCGATAATGATATTTCAGGCCTTTATTGAAATCACTTTAAAAATTGATCTGGAATATATCGATTTATACTATAATTTGTGCAAATTAACACAAATGGGGTGATTTTGACCACAAACAATAATTGATAGTTGGAGGGTAACATTCCTCTAGATTGCAAAGGTACTGATACTAAAACCTGTGACCTCAAAAAGTACAAAGAACTGGAGCAAAAGAAAAATGGTGAAAGCTGTCAGAAACAGACAGGAAACTATATTGATGTTTTAGAAGAGGTAGATGGGGTCCAGTTGGCTGTATTAGTGTCTATGTGTCCTCTGTATGACTGGCATCCTGTCCAGGATGTACTCCATCCCCGTGTCCTGTCCTGTTTGGGATAGGCTCCAGGCCCCACAGCCCTCACCAGGATGAGAGGTTAGAAGATAGATGGGTGGATCCCGGAGAGATGCTCATAACCCTAATTTGTTGTTCTGTATCCAACCAGCTACTCTAATATTTTTCATTATTTTTAAATGAGTTTTAGGAATGCCTTTCGCAGTCTAACTGACAAAGCAGGTTTTTGTGATCTAATGAACTGCCATGCCTTGTGATGGACTGCCGCCCCTCCTGGGAGATTCTCTGCCCTGTGATGGGTTGGCACCCCCCTCCTGGCATTTTCCCTGCCCTGTGATGGGTTGGCACCGCCCTCTGCTTATTCCCTGCACTCCTAAAGGGCTGGTGTCCCCATCTGGGTTATTCCCTGCCATGCGATGGGTTTGCCACCCCCTCCTGGGTTCCTCCTTGCATTGCGCCCATTATTTTCAGGTATATATTCCAGAGACCTGTAACCCTACATGGGACAAGTGGCTGTGGAACGTGAATTAAGTGATTAATTAATCAAATTACAGACAAATTAATAAATAATCATCTCTCCTGTTTACACCCCTGTCCTATTTTCAGTATTCACTATTACATTTGAGTTGGCCTCCCGTCCAGGGTGAGCACCAACCTTGTGCCATATGCTGCTGAGGAGAGGCTACCAGCCCGTTTGCTAGATGGATGGATGATGGATGGATGGATTTATTTCACTGAACAATTCAATAAGCTCTGTAATAAATATAATTAAACTGGCAGTTAACATTCTCTGGCTGTCTAAATGCTCTTCTTTTTTGTCTCGCATTCTTCACATGTAGCCTGTGTAATAGTACAGGTGTAGCTGGTCCTGGTCCCTATAAGGGAAAACTCTATTTTATAAAAATCCGTGACTGCAATGAAAAAACTAAAAATGCAAAAACTCTTGTATTTTGGTTGCCTACTTATGCTTATGGTTAGGGCTGAGTAGGGGTTAAGTTAGCATTAGCATTTTTCCCATAGAAATGAATGAGCGGTCCCCATAAGGATATGTGTGTGTGTGTGTGTATAGGTGTTTCATTGATCACTATGACTATGCTCTAAATGATTTAAGCGGATTTAGCTTAAGTTGTAACTTTTCATGTGGAATGAACTGCAATGTCTCTGAATTAATTTAATTAATACTCATTAAGGTCAGTTCATTTACAATTCCTAATTTCAGGAGCCAGTTAAAAAATCTAATTCATTTACAAGTATTTCTCCTATAATGCGTAATACATGTTTACAATAATTCCCAGGGAAAGCATTTCCGGTAAGGCACTGCTCATTGACACAGATTATAAAGCTTGTTAGACTATGCAACATTATTTAGCAGGGCTGAGAGAAGGTGAGAGCTCCCCTAGTGGCCGCAGAAGTGCATTTCCTTAGAGCAGATATAACGGGTGGCAGCCTCATTGCTTTTTAATCACAACTTGGGATAGAACAACAAATTTAATCATTCTGCTCATTTAATATTTCGATTTTAATTAGGTTTAATTTTTGGATATCCATGTTTACATAATATTTAGAATCCCACTGCAGTTGAGAATGGAATGCCACAGATATTAGTCTCCACCACATATCATTGCTTGTTTTACTTCAGGATTCCTTTGGTTGTTTAAACTGATTGCTCTGTATCAGTTGGCTTTGTGTGTTTTGAGACGTATAATTGCCAAAGAGTTCTGAAAAGCTGATGGTTTAGATACCAGAATTAGTATGAGCAGGACCTAATGTGTTTTCTTATGGTGGGGATGTTAGAAGACATTGAGGTTTTTTATTCTATGTACATCCAATCTTAGCCTCCCACCCAAGATCACTCCATGGAGCACGAACCAACACACCCCACCAAGATCCGTTTTAGCTGTGGTAGCCAATATATTTGGGGATTTATGCACTTGTCCTATTCAACATCATAACAGTGAATTAAAAATCTACTAAATCAAAGGCAGTACCATGTCATGCTATGCAAATATACATATACATACAGCTCAGGCTCTTTTCTGCAAATATAAGGCTACAAGGCCAAGTGTGGGTAATCAAAATGGCCTTACATTAACAAATACATCACCCCAAAAAAGCATTACATGAGCAATCACAGCTATTCCATTTTTTTTTTTATCTCAACAGAGAACATCTTGCAAGATCAGTATTTGGGAGAGTTTCCTTCATGACGGTGGGTGAAATATACCACAGCTGCAGAAAAGCCCAGTCTTGTCAGAATAGCCATATTAATGAGCTCTTGAGCAAAGACCTTTACTCCCAAAGGGACAGAAAACTGTATCAGGCCATGCTGGCAAAGACCCTTGTTTCAAACCTGGTATCACTTTGCGTTGAATGCTGAAAAGGGCCCTTTAAATACATTAGGTATGTTATTTGCTAAACTTGGGTTTACTTTACTCATAAAAAGTAATATCCCAATTTACCCAAACGAGTGAGTACAAATATTGATTTGAAATATTAATTAATGTTAATATTAAAATTTATTAATATTAATATTGAAATATTGATTTGAGTAAATCTTATAGGATAGTACTGTGACAGTGGGTAGACTATAGCTTTATTTATTTAAAATGTTTCTTAGAATTGGGTATAAAGTCAACCCAAAAAAGTGAGTGCAAATTGTTACATCATTCAATCTGAGTAAATTCTACAGTTTATTTTTTTCCAGTTCATGTACAGAATTACAGTACATTACAGTATTTTATCGACAAGGTTCTCATAAATATTGCCCAGAAAGCATTTTTTCTACAGTATTGTACTATTTTAAACAGTATGTTACTGTAAAAATGTCACTGTTTATTACAGCAGGGGTGCAGATTGAACCCATGACCCTGGAGGCGTGAGGCTATAG
The DNA here is from genome assembly GCF_048594095.1 of Paramormyrops kingsleyae. Taxonomy (NCBI): domain Eukaryota; kingdom Metazoa; phylum Chordata; class Actinopteri; order Osteoglossiformes; family Mormyridae; genus Paramormyrops; species Paramormyrops kingsleyae. The sequence continues at coordinate 21,852,177 of NC_132820.1, read as the reverse complement.
TAGGAGCAACGGACCACTATTCATACTATGAGAAATGATGTATTTTTAATCATATATTGTAACTGATATGTCGTTACACTGCTTGTGTATGCTTTGCACCTTGCCTTTCTCCCTTACTTGTGTTTCTTGTTCTCCACACCTTGTGAGCTTCAACATGAATTGATTGATTGTTTTTCATAAAGCCCCAGGTTAGTTAGGTCCAGTCTCCTGGAAAATCACTAGAATGTGTCCTTGCCTTTGGAAGCTAAGAGCGTCTTATTTTCAGGGAGAGCCCTGTAATATTTAGTTTAATAAATTATTTTAATTGATAAACCTTCATACTGATAATCCTCTTGTAGTGGTCCTAAAAGAAAACATGACTAAAGATATTATCCATTTTAGTACAGACACATTTCACGATTCAGTAACCTGACTTGTCCAATAGATGGCAGTGTAGTACTTCGACTAAGACGTGCTATGAAATTGCCGGTAAAAACGGAAAGCTGGTTTTCCATTTTAAACGTTTGTTTAGAAATAAGTCCCTCAGGCTTGGCATATAGTAGTGGAAAAGGCTAAATTTGTATTTCACGAAAACATTTAAAAGAGTTTGGGGCAGCATTTGTAATTATCCATTTTGTCCTATACACTGTAACAATAGGGAAGCTGCCCTGCATAATCTATAAGTCCACAGAAGTGGCATGTAGAAATGAGGCCCCAGAACATGTGATATATTGCCAGGAAGGTCGGAATTTGTACTTTACAAAAATTTTAGATTGAAGATTCAAAAGGTTTATTCGTCATGTAAACAGTTGTACACACACAACATGTAGTGGAATGTAACCCTGGTCACTCTGAGCAGCTGTGCATGATAAGAGAGTAACAAAATATAGAAAAAATAAGAAAAATAATAAGATAAAAAATATATGAAATGTTCAGCTGTACATAATCTATACATAAGTTATAGGTAAGAGGTATATAAGTGCAATGTGCAAGAGGCCTGAGGTATGTGCCAATGATTTGGACAGTGTGAAGCAGCACCTAGAGGCATTGAGTATTGTCCTGATTTAGGAGCATTATGACCTGGGGGAAAAAGCTCCTCTTTAACCTTTCCGTTCTAGGATGCATTTCCCAAGACCATAGTGGAGCAACACTGTTGCAAAATTGCGTAGTTCGAACTACAGTTCTTGAGCTGTAGTTAGAAGCTTAGTCCCAGGTAAATACATCAGCGATGGTGGAAAATGCAGTCTAATAAGGGTATAGTCACCGTGTAAGTAAGAAATTTAATAATCTTTCATAACTAATAAGGAATAATTTAGTTCTATGATCACATATAATGTGATGTTGTCTAAAAATGTAGTTTGAAATGTAATTGTTGTGTGGGTCTCTGGTCATAAGTACGGTAACTGTCGGTAGTGAGCAATAGGGACACCTTGCTGGGTGATGCGGGAAGAATCCTCTGTGTGACCCGTCTGTACGTTGACGTCGAAATTCAACTCACCAGTGGCACTTGCACTCTCATCTAGCACATATTGTATGTTCTAGTCACTCTTTGCCTTCTTCTCATGTTTAGAAACATGTGTGAACAGTTTTGAGTCATTGTGTTTAAATGATGACTGGTGGCTGTGCTGAACTTCTGCAGCCTGTGTTTTCTATTTTGCATCAAAGTTCACCACAGTGCAAAATGTGTTTTGATGAATGGGAATGTGTTTAGAGTTTTGCTCAAATCTGCAAATTGTGTTTAAAGTTTCACCAAAAGAGTGATTGATTCAATAAATGAGTTTTGGCAATTGGAAGTTTTGTTCCAAGAATGAGGTTTAGTCTTTTAGCAATTCAGAAAAACTGTAACAGAAACATAAGGCAAGGTAAACTTTAACTTACCAAAGCTCCTTGGGGCGGTCAAACCAGATGTGTCCAGTTTATACAGATACTGCACAGTTAGGGGTAAAAGGCTGTTATGGGCAGGGTTAATCAATTGTACAGTTGTGCTTAAAATGGGGTATAAAATCCTTCAAATACTACAAAAGTTATGTAAGAGAACTTTTGTTTTTTGTTTTGTAAACAAGTACACCTACTCTTACAGTTTTAGACTTAACAGTTTTTAAAGAATTTTGTATTATATTATATTACATTATACTATATTATATTATATTATATTATATTAACATGACTATAGTGAATGTCTGTCAGCCCCTTTTGACAGAAGGGCCTTTTAGCTATGTTTTCACAGAATCTGAGCCGGAAAAGTCAGGGGTAGAACTAATTTGCGATAATGCAAAAAACAGTGTGAGAGGAATGGATGTGTGGTTGCAATGACATATAACATCACACGGTATGTGTAAAAGTCATTTGAAGACTGAATTGTGTTACAGTGGAAAAAAAACACAACAGCACAATAAAGGGCAAGTGACTCAGGCAAAGTCAGTCAGAAGGGTGTGTGAACATGCTTGGCAAACTGGGTGATAAGTATAATGATGAATGCCTGCTCACCAATAAGTTCATGCTTATTTCCTTACAGTATCTCTTGAGGAGGCCTGCCAATGGTGTGGACAGTTTCAGAATAAAGATGGTGACTGGGTGAGGGAAATTACTGTAGTCATTTGATAGATGTGAAAATATGGCTACTTGTCCTATACTGTATGTTGTTAATCCCACTGTAGATACTCTGTGATGGATGCCAGAGGTGGCAACACCGTGTCTGTACTGGCATGACCAAGAGCCAATTCAAACACATAACAAATGTTAAATGGTATTGCACAGCCTGTGAAGAGGAGTCTTCTTTATAAAAACGCAGCCACACTACAGTGGTATGCAAAAGTCTGCAACCACTTGTTAATTTAGCATTTTTTCCAACTTTTGACCTTTTACTTTTAACTCCTTCATTGAGCCAATATATTTATTTGAAAACAATGTTACAGGGGACACAGTAATAAAAATCAAGTTTTTATTCTAGCTTGGATTTACTAAACTGAGTTTGTTTGTTAAAGCTCCCATGTCAGTTGTCTTATTGAGTAATATGCGTAATGTACTTCTCTGGCCAAAGGTGCAAAATAAATGACTATACTTCATATATAGTAGAACAGACATGCGTCAAGCTTTCTTCATGTTCGTGTAGGTGGCCTTGAAAAAGGACTTTTTGTGTCTCAGTGATGGCTCAGTATCTGGTGGGCCACACTTTGTTCTTCATCACCTGCCTGCACCATGTTGGCATTGAGTGAACCAGTTTGATGAGGTGATCATGGCTGATAACATGATTCCAGGCTGCAATGAGTGACTCAGTCAACTCATGTTCTGATTTTGGGATGTCTCTTGGATATCTCCAAAGCCACCTTGTGCCACAAGTTCTCAATTGGATTCAGATCGGGAGATTGGGCAAGCCAGTCAATTGATCGATGTTGTTCTGATGCTTCCAGTTGATCACCTGTTTGGTGCAATGGCACGGTGCATTGTCAGCTTGGAACAGGAACCGGCCTTTAAACAGCTGCTGCACTGATGGCACCATACACTTTTGCAGTACTGTGATGTACCATTCCGTCAAAGATGTGCAGACGTCCGACGCCACTGGCAGCCATGCAGCCCCAGACCATGACCTTCAAAGGATGCTTCACAATGAGATTGAGTCACTCAGGCTTGAACTCCTCTCCAGGAAACCTCCTCACCTAGGTGTCTGCCTGGCTACCAAACAGGCAGAAAGTGCTTTCATCGCTGAAAAGCACCTTTTCCCACCGTTTCACATGTCTAGCGTGAGTTCTTCCGTGTCCAGTCAATCCGGTTGCACCTTTGGACATCAGTCATCAGTGGCTTGTTGCGTGCCTTGCAACTCTGCAGACCAAACTGCGGGAACCGGCAACAAACTGTTGATAAGGTGACACTGACATGACAGCTGTCTGACCACTCACGCAGTAGCTGAGGTGAGGTGATTGCTCAATGGAATGCGTCAAAGTGCGTGATCCTAGCATGATTTTGATGCATGTGGATGACCAGACCGAGGCATGTCTGCCACCAAACTCGCTTTCTTCTCATGTACAATCTGTGACTGCAGCCGACTTTGCTAGTAATCTGGCAGCATGAAAATCCATGAAAATTTGTTGTTCCAAGGAATATTTCTTAAATAATAGTTTATTTTCATTTTTAATTCTTCATTCTGCAAATGCAGATTTGTTTGTTTAATAAATGGTGTTGTTCACAAATCTACTAAAAGTCATTTGAGAACATGGCAATTCACTACTTTTCATGGTTCAAGGGCCTATAAACATGCACTTATCTAGTTGAAGCTGGATTTGAACCAGCAACCTCTGGATTACAAACCCACATACTTAGACTACTGAGCTATACACTTACACTGAACTAGTCTAAGTTGTAACTTTTCAAGTGGAATGAATTGCAATGTACCTGACTATTATACTCATTAAGGTCAGTTCATTTACAGTTCCTACTTTCAAGAGCCAGCCACCAATCTAATTAATTTTTAAGTACACCTCCTGTAATATGTAATACACGTTTAAGTTAATTTCCAGGTAAGCATTTCAGGCAAGGCAGTGCTCATTGACACAGATTATAAAGTTTGTTTCACTCTGCAGCTCCTTGGACCTGCCCACTCTCCTGAAGACCAATAGCTCTGATGTATATTTGCATAGCATGACAGGGTACTGCCTTTGTTTTAACCTTTCACCATGATGGTGTTGAATAGGGCAACAGTATAAATACCCAAGAAACTTTAAGTAGTGACTGCATTTCCAACAGTGGATCCTAGTAGGATCTATTGGTTTATGTTTTATTGTGGGTACTTGTGTGGTATCTTGAAAGATGTATGTCCATGGAAAAATGAAAAAAAAAAAGTGTTTGCTCAATGCTTGTTTTCCTGCTGCATCCTCATAACAAGCCATCTCAGGCACGAGAACTATGCACAGTTTATTTCTAGCAGCTAGAGTGATAATTTAGCCACTAACCACCCAATTTCCCTGAATATTAAACCTCCTTTCCAGGCTAGATGAAAATTAACATCATACCCAAAATAAAGCAACTGCTCAAGTACCTAATAGAGTAGGACTTGTCATGGCATTCACATAATTAAAACCAGCAATAATTCCAATTGCTGACACAGATCCCTAGCTGAAAAGCTATTACTCTGGGCCAACAAATAAGTACTTCTACATGGAAGAGACTTATATCTGTGGCATTCCATTTTCAGTTGCGGTGGGTTTCTAAATTTGGGCTTCCAAAAATCAAGCCTAATAAAAAAATTTAAATATTAAATGAGCAAATTGATTTGATTTGTCCTTCTATCCCACCTTGTGATCTAAAAAGCAATGAGGCTGCCACACATAATATCAGCTCTATGGAAATACAGTCCCATAGCCACTACGGGAGCTCTCACCTTCTTTCACAATTGTGTTGTGCAGTCTAACAAATGGCCCTTAAGCCATGAACAGTAGTGAATGTAGTGAATTACTATGTTCTCACATTACTTTTTGTAGTTTTGTGAACAACACCATTTATTAAACAAATAAATATGCATTGGCAGAATGAAGAATTACAAATGAAAATAAACTATTATTTAAGAAATATTCCTTGGAACAACAAATTTTCATGGATTTTCATGCTGCCAGATTACTAACAAAGTCGGCTGCAGTCACAGAGCAGTTGTAAAGATTCTACAAAAGAAGAAAGCGAGTTTGGTGGCAGACACGCCTCGGTCTGGTCATCCACATGCATCAACATCATGCTAGGATCATGCACTTTGACGCATTCCATTGAGCAATCGCAAGTTGACCTCACCTCAGCTACTGCGTGAGTGGTCAGACAGCTGCCATGTCAGTGTCACCTCATCAACAGTTTTGTCTGCGGGGTTGCAAGGCACGCAACAAGCCACTGATGACTGATGTCCAAAGGTGCAACCGGATTGACTGGACACGGAAGAAGTCACGCTGGACATGTGAAACGTGGGAAAAGGTGCTTTCCGGCGATGAAAGCACTTTCTGCCTGTTTGGTAGCCAGGCAGACACCTATGTGAGGAGGTTTCCTGGAGAGGAGTTCAAGCCTGAGTGGCTGAACCTCACTGTGAAGCATCCTTTGAAGGTCATGGTCTGGGGCTGCATGGCTGCCAGTGGCATCGGACGTCTGCACATCGTTGACGGCATGGTCAGTGGGACCAAGTACATCACAGTACTGCAAAAGTGTATGGTGCCGTCAGTGCAGCAGCTGATTACAAGCTGGTTCCTGTTCCAAGATGACAATGCACCGTGCCATTGCTCCAAACAGGTGATCAACTGGAAGCGTCAGAACAACATCGATCAATTGACTGGCTTGCCCAATCTCCCGATCTGAATCCGATTGAGAACTTGTGGCACAAGGTGGCTTTGGAGATATCCAAGAGACATCCAAAATCAAAACATGAGTTGATTGAGTCACACTGTAAAAAATGTCCGTAGATTTAACAGTAAAATACCGTATAAATGCTACCGGATAAAACCATATTCCACAAAACATGCGATAACCTTAGAATTTACAGTGAAAAACCGTAATAAGTTTTACAGAGTAAGACGTTACATTTCACAGTTAAAAACATATGAAAATATGGTTTATTGCAGTAAAATTAACAATATACTGCACTGTAATCCCGAATAAGTTGGCAAAACTCAAAAAATTTGAGGTAATCAGTTACATCAAATTTTTTAAGTTATGAAATTTCCAGTTTTAAGTAAACAGAAAAATCTAGTTTTGAGTTTGTTGTACTCATGCAAAATAATTTGTTCTTACTTAAAATACCCAAGTTACCCTGTTTATACATTTTGAGATCAATTAACATTTTTTTTAATATCTCCCAACATTCACTTGTTCACTTTTTTTAAGTGTACTTATATATTTAAGTTAACTCAACATGAAAATGTAACTTAAAGCTGTTTAACAATGTTCTTATATTTGACTGCAAGTCCCCATGGGGAAACTGCCTTTTAGGTCTCCCTCAACTTGCTCTTTGTAAGTAAGTTGTCCATGAAGGGCAGCCACTCATGGCTGTGCCCAGGAAGCTGGGGGTTAAGGGCCTTGCTCAAGGACCCACAGACATGCTGAAACTGGATTTGAACCGGTGACCTTGTGATTATTGGCACACAGGCTTAGCCCACTGAGCCATACAGAACACATGGACCCTGTTGCTTGAGTACAAGAACTTTTATAAATAAATTACAAATATCAACTCTAAACACAGAAAGCATACAATAGGTATTTTAGACATCCAGAAATTGTGCAAATGTTGCAAAAGTAGTCAAGTAGAAAACAATTTGAATAGTGGAATATAATCGTGTGCATTATATGTGTGTATGATCAGCAGGGTTTAAATATGAGTACAGTCAATCAATTTCAATACATCTATATTGTACAGCACAATACTATATACAGTACTATACGCTATATACAATATCTATACAGTATCTAAGTAGTATTGCATTTGTAAAATGCAACTAGAAAACCGCTTGTCTCATGCTGTCTTGCCATGCTTCCCCGAAGATAATACTTGTTACAGTTCGCATCAGTTAGCATAGCACTGCGCTAGCAGACCATAGCTGCTCTGGGTAAAATTGTTCTAAAATACGTTACACAGCAAATGTGCAAGTGTTAAATTAACACTGCATACTGTTTATATTGGCCCACAGCATTCAGTGTTACCTATAATACTTTACAGTGTGCAGTTCACTCAATGCCAATATGGTGCAGGCAGGTGATCAAGAACAAAGTGTGGCCCACCAGATACTGAGCCATCACTGAGACACAAAAAGTCCTTTTTCAAGGCCACCTACACGAACATGAAGAAAGCTTGACGCATGTCTGTTCTACTATATATGAAGTATACACATTTATTTTGCACCTTTGGCCAGAGAAATACATTACGCATATTACTCAATAAGACAATTGACATGGGAGCTTTAACAAACAAACTCAGAAAAGTAAATCCAAGCTAGAATAAAAACTTGATTTTTATTACTGTGTCCCCTGTAACACTGTTTTCAAATAAATATATTGGCTCAACGAAGGAGTTAAAAGTAAAAGGTCAAAAGTTGGAAAAAATTCTAAATTAACAAGCGGTTGCAGACTTTTGCATACTACTGTAGTGTGGCTGCGTTTTTATAAAGAAGACTCCTCTTCACAAGCTGTGCAATACCATTTAACATTTGTTATGTGTTTGAATTGGCTCTTGGTCATGCCAGTACAGACACGGTGTTGCCACCTCTGGCATCCATCACAGAGTATCTACAGTGGGATTAACAACATACAGTATAGGACAAGTAGCCATATTTTCACATCTATCAAATGACTACAGTAATTTTCCTCACCCAGTCACCATCTTTATTTTGAAACTGTCCACACCATTGGCAGGCCTCCTCAAGAGATACTGTAAGGAAATAAGCATAAACTTACTGGTGAGCAGGCATTCATCATTATACTTATCACCCAGTTTGCCAATCATGTTCACACACCCTTCTGACTGACTTTGCCTGAGTCACTTGCCCTTTATTGTGCTGTTGTGTTTTTTTTCCACTGTAACACAATTCAGTCTTCAAATGACTTCACTAACACTGTTTTCAAATTCTTGGCATAGCAATCTGACTTTTCCGGCTCAGATTCTATGAAAACATAGCTATAAAGCCATTCTGTCAAAAGGGGCTGACAGACATTCGCTATAGTCATGTTATTTTAATATAATATAATATAATATAATACAAAATTCTTTAAAACCTGTTAAGTCTAAAACTGTAAGAGTAGGTGTACTTGTTTACAAAACAAAAAACAAAAGTTCCCTTACATAACTTTTGTAGTATTTGAAGGATTTTATACCCCCATTTTAAGCACAACTGTACAATTGATTAACCCTGCCCATAACAGCATTTTACCCCTAACTAGCACCGGATCCCCACAGGGCTGTGTGCTGAGCCCCCTCCTATACTGCCTCTACACCCACGACTGTAGTCCGACCCACAACAACAATCTCATCGTCAAGTTTGACGACGACACTACGGTGGTCGGACTCATCTCTAAGGGAGATGAGGCAGCCTATAGGGATGAGGTCCTGAAGCTGGAGGCCTGGTGTTCAGAGAACAATCTGACTTTGAACACCAAGAAAACTAAAGAGATCGTTGTTGACCTCAGGAGGCACGGCACCGACCTAACCCCCTATACATCAACGGTGAACGCGTGGAGAGGGTCCATACTTTCCGGTACCTAGGGGTCCTCATCTCGGACAATATCTCATGGACCGAGAACATCACAGAGGTCGTCAAGAAGGCACAGCAGCGGCTCCACTTCCTGAGAGTCCTCAGGAAGCTGAATCTCAACCAGGATCTGTTTCTGACCTTCTATCGCTCGTCCATTGAGAGCCTCCTGACGTATTGCATCACAGTGTGGTACGGCAGCTGCACCATGGCAGATAAGGAGAGGCTTCATAAAGTTGTCAAAGCTGCCCAGAAGATCATCGGCTGCCCTCTCCCCTCTCTTATGGACATATACACCTCCCGCTGCCTCAGCAGAGCAAGGAACATTATCAAGGACACATCCCACCCTGGCTCTGATCTATTCAACCTGTTGCCCTCAGGAAGACGCTACAGGTGCATCAGGACTAGGACAGACAGACTCCGGAACAGTTTTTTCCCTAGAGCCATACTCACACTGAACACACACTGAACACACACTGTACACACACTGAATACACACAGAAAACAATCACTCCCCCTACTATGGTCTTCCTCCCCTTTCCCCCTTTCTCCCTTTCACACACACACTAAAAAATCTTACCACATCTATTTATTATATATTATCACTGTGTAATAATCCGGTCAATGTGAAATTGTGCATTCGTTCACTTTATATACATATGCTAGTGCAATAAGATATATTACACTGTCACTTTAATACTTTCTATTTGTTTACATTGCTTATTTTTATACATATTTTATACATACTTTAGATACTACTTCTCTTTTTATATTTTATATGTATATGTTTGAGCACTGACCCAAGGAGATGCTTTTCATCTCATTGTATATGTAAAAAATGTATAATGACAATAAAAGGCATTCTATTCTATTCTATTCTAACTGTGCAGTATCTGTACAAACTGGACACATCTGGTTTGACCGCCCCAAAGAGCTTTGGTAAGTTAAAGTTTACCTTGCCTTATGTTTCTATTACAGTTTTTCTGAATTGCTAAAAGACTAAACCTCATTCTTGGAACAAAACTTCCAATTGCCAAAACTAATTTATTGAATCAATCACTCTTTTGGTGAAACTTTAAACACAATTTGCAGATTTGAGCAAAACTCTAAACACATTCCCATTCATCAAAACACATTTTGCACTGTGGTGAACTTTGATGCAAAATAGAAAACACAGGCTGCAGAAGTTCAGCACAGCCACCAGTCATCATTTAAACACAATGACTCAAAACTGTTCACACATGTTTCTAAACATGAGAAGAAGGCAAAGAGTGACTAGAACATACAATATGTGCTAGATGAGAGTGCAAGTGCCACTGGTGAGTTGAAGTTTGACGTCAACGTACAGACGGGTCACACAGAGGATTCTTCCCGCATCACCCAGCAAGGTGTCCCTATTGCTCACTACCGACAGTTACCGTACTTATGACCAGAGACCCACACAACAATTAAGTTTCAAACATTTTCAGACAACTTCACATTATATGTGATCGTAGAGCTAAATTATTCCCTATTAGTTATGAAAGATTATACAATTTTTTACTTACACGGTGACTATACCCTTATTAGACTGCATTTTCCACCATCGCTGACGTATTTACCCGGGACTAAGCTTCTAACTACAGCTCGTGAGTTGTTTGAAATACGCAACTTAAGGACAGTGTTTGCGAACGTTCCTTCGAATTATGGTTTTGGGAAACGCACCACAGAACGGAAAGGTTAAGGAAGAGCTTTTTCCCCCAGGTCATAATGCTCCTAAATCAGGACAATACTCAATGCCTCTAGGTGCTGCTTCACCCTGTCCAAATCATTGGCACATTCCTCAGGCCTCTTGCACATTTCACTTATGTATAGATTATGTACAGCTGAACATTTCATTTTTTATCTTATTATTTTTCTTATTTTTTCTATATTTTGTTACTCTCTTATCATGCACAGCTGCTCAGAGTGACCAGGGTTACATTCCACTGCATGTTGTATGTGTACAACTGTGTACGTGACGAATAAACCTTTTGAATCTTGAATCTTCAATCTTGAATTTTCGTAAAGTACAAATTCCGACCTTCCTGGCAATATATCACATGTGCTGGGGCCTCACTTCTACGTGCCACTTCCGTGGACTTTTAGTTTAAGATTATAGATAGCAGCTTTCACATGGTTACAGTGTACAGGGCGAAATGCACATTTAGAATTCCTGCCCCGGGCACTTTCATGCATTTCCGTATAGTACAAATTGCCAGCTTTCCGGCAATATATCACATGTCCCAGGGCAGGATTTCTACGTGCCACTTCCGTGGACTTTTAGTTGAAGATTATTTATGGCAGCTTCCCCATGGTTACAGTGTACAGGGCGAAATGCACATTTAGAAATCCTGCCCTGGGAAGTTCCATGCATTTCCGTATAGTACAAATTGCCAGCTTTCCGGCAGTATATCACATGTCCCAGGGCAGGATTTCTACGTGCCACTTCCGTGGACTTTTAGTTGAAGATTATTTATGCCAGCTTCCCCATGGTTACAGTGTACAGGGCGAAGTGCACATTTAGAAATCCTGCCCTGGGAAGTTCCATGCATTTCCGTATAGTACAAATTGCCAGCTTTCCGGCAATATATCACATGTCCCAGGGCAGGATTTCTACGTGCCACTTCCGTGGACTTTTAGTTGAAGAATATTTATGGCAGCTTCCCCATGGTTACAGTGTACAGGGCGAAGTGCACATTTAGAAATCCTGCCCTGGGAAGTTCCATGCATTTCCGTATAGTACAAATTGCCAGCTTTCCGGCAATATATCACATGTCCCAGGGCAGGATTTCTACGTGCCACTTCCGTGGACTTTTAGTTGAAGATTATTTATGGCAGCTTCCCCATGGTTACAGTGTACAGGGCGAAATGCACATTTAGAAATCCTGCCCTGGGAAGTTCCATGCATTTCCGTATAGTACAAATTGCCAGCTTTCCGGCAGTATATCACATGTCCCAGGGCAGGATTTCTACGTGCCACTTCCGTGGACTTTTAGTTGAAGATTATTTATGCCAGCTTCCCCATGGTTACAGTGTACAGGGCGAAGTGCACATTTAGAAATCCTGCCCTGGGAAGTTCCATGGATTTCCGTATAGTACAAATTGCCAGCTTTCCGGCAGTATATCACATGTCCCAGGGCAGGATTTCTACGTGCCACTTCCGTGGACTTTTAGTTGAAGAATATTTATGGCAGCTTCCCCATGGTTACAGTGTACAGGGCAAAGTGCACATTTAGAAATCCTGCCCTGGGAAGTTCCATGCATTTCCGTATAGTACAAATTGCCAGCTTTCCGGCAATATATCACATGTCCCAGGGCAGGATTTCTACGTGCCACTTCCGTGGACTTTTAGTGGAAGATTATTTATGGCAGCTTCCCCATGGTTACAGTGTACAGGGCGAAATGCACATTTAGAAATCCTGCCCTGGGAAGTTCCATGCATTTCCGTATAGTACAAATTGCCAGCTTTCCGGCAGTATATCACATGTCCCAGGGCAGGATTTCTACGTGCCACTTCCGTGGACTTTTAGTTGAAGATTATTTATGGCAGCTTCCCCATGGTTACAGTGTACAGGGCGAAATGCACATTTAGAAATCCTGCCCTGGGAACTTCCATGCATTTCCGTATAGTACAAATTGCCAGCTTTCCGGCAATATATCACATGTCCCAGGGCAGGATTTCTACGTGCCACTTCCGTGGACTTTTAGTTGAAGATTATTTATGCAAGCTTCCCCATGGTTACAGTGTACAGGGCGAAGTGCACATTTAGAAATCCTGCCCTGGGAACTTCCATGCATTTCCGTATAGTACAAATTGCCAGCTTTCCGGCAGTATATCACATGTCCCAGGGCAGGATTTCTACGTGCCACTTCCGTGGACTTTTAGTTGAAGATTATTTATGCCAGCTTCCCCATGGTTACAGTGTACAGGGCGAAGTGCACATTTAGAAATCCTGCCCTGGGAAGTTCCATGCATTTCCGTATGGTACAAATTGCCAGCTTTCCGGCAGTATATCACATGTCCCAGGGCAGGATTTCTACGTGCCACTTCCGTGGACTTTTAGTTTAAGATTATGGATGGCAGCTTCCCCACGGTTACAGTGTACAGGGCGAAGTGCACATTTAGAAATCCTGCCCTGGGAACTTCCATGCATTTTCGTATAGTACAAATTGCCAGCTTTCTGGCAATATATCACATGTCTCAGGGCAGGATTTCTACGTGCCACTTCCGTGGACTTTTAGTTGAAGATTATTTATGGCAGCTTCCCCATTGTTACAGTGTACAGGGCGAAGTGCACATTTAGAAATCCTGCCCTGGGAACTTCCATGCATTTTCGTATATAGTACAAATTGCCAGCTTTCCGGCAATATATCACATGTCCCAGGGCAGGATTTCTACGTGCCACTTCCATGTTTCAATATAACAGATGCTTTAATTGTAATATCCTTTTTATTTTATTTATTTCGTGTATTAATTCTGATAAAATGGCTTGTAGAGTGGCAACCACGTTTCTAGGTAGATATTTCACAGGAGTGCTTTCAAGCTGTACAGTATAGCTGTACTTATATGAGAAAATTTAATCAGATAACACCAAAACAGTTCAATAGTGCTTGGATGTGAGATCTACAGAAATACAGAATTACAATAAAATACTGACATGTTTGGTGAAAGACATATTTATTTACTATGATTTATTTTATTCGTCAGGAACAGGCATCCATGAACAGTGACGTTGGTAGCCATGGACATCCACATCTGTCTGACGGGACAAGAGAGGGGAAAAATGCAGATTATCCTCGACCAGAGAACGCTCAACAGATAATATATAGAACATTTTCACATGTTTAACAAATTAACAATGAAATTAATGTTAACATTAAGAACAATACGATTTCGGACATCCGTATTGTACTGACTGCGCAGTTGCACCGCAATGCTGAGCTCCTCCTTTTGTTTACGTTCGGCGGAATCCGGCGGAATCCGCATTTTACCCTCACCCGCATGAAAACAACAGCGAATCCGTGTACTAATCAGCGCGCGACAGGGGAAACTGAATTGCCCAGAACACCGGCGCTGGACCTTCTTCCCAGCACAGCTTCCAGGGGTGACCATGCCCAGCGACTCCCACAGCCAGGCTCCCTTCTCCGGGGACACACAGCGCATGGGGCTGCTGGAGACTTCCGGCAGTGCGGCCTCCTCCTAGCCCCGTAATGCCGCCTCCGCTGCCTCGGCTAGCCACCCCTGGCGGTCGCGCTACTTCTCCCAGTTGGTCAACTCACCGCTGAGCTGCTCCAGCTCCTGCTCCTCCGCAGGTTTCAGCAGCCGCTCACGGTCACGATGGTCCCGCTCCTGCTGCTTGTCAAGTCCGCGGCGCTCTGCAGCCAGCCGGGCCTCCCAGCTGCAGCACGTCTCCTCCCGCTCCAACAGAGCAGCCCCCGCCCGCTGCGGATTCTCCTCACTGACGAGCAGGGAGCTCTTGACGGCCGGTGAGTGGCAGGAGCGTCTTCAGGGCGCGCTGCGCGGGTCCGGTGCATCCTGGATCAGGGTTCCCACAATTCTGGCACAACCGACTGGCTAAGCAGTTTCTAGCGCCGAGGTGGTTAAAATGGTACGGTCCACATTAGCGGTGTCTGAAATTGTTTTACATAGAAATTTTCCTACAAGGTGAAGTTAGCTTTTGTTTTTTTCTTTACAGCAAAAGAAAAGTTTTAAGACCCCCCAAACTGCTATTTTTGTCTCTTTGGGGGAGTCTGGGTCTTGGCGGGGGTTACTGTACCCCCCAGTTCCCCCCGTAATTCGAACCATGTGTCTATGCTGCTGAAATGAGCCTTGCATATTGCGAGTTGGACCGAAATCATCTTAGTGAAGTTTAGTTTGGTATTTGTAAAGCTGGCCTATCCAGTCATGCAAAAGGTTAAACTTAATTAACTATATGCAGTGGTGTAAAATTCAGCTTTCTTACTTTTGACATGAATGAACTTACTTTAATTAATTAAGCTACATATCACCCATCCATGTTTCCTAGCATTTCCAGCACTGGAATGAAAATGATGCAGAGCTTAATTAAAGCACTGAACAGCTGTTGCCATCCCACCAGCAGGGGGCAGGGCTGCCCTTCATCATATCAAGCAACGCAGTGTGAGGCTTCCTATGCATCTTGCTCCCTCCCTCTCCGCCTTGGCTTTGTTCAGTCATCTTACTTTGTGTTTCTGTGCCTATGTGCTTTGCTTGTTTCAACTGGTTTTAGGATCTAAACTGGTTAAAGACCATGGAGTGGCTGGTTAAGGAGGCTCACCAAAGCCTACACTGTCTGTAGTCTACACTGCCTACCCCTCACCCAACACATCGTCAGTCTCATGACACCAGGCAGATAACATAAGAACATAAGAACTATACAAACGAGAGGAGGCCATTCGGCCCATCGAGCTCGCTTGGGGAGAACTTAACTAATAGCTCAGAGTTGTTAAAATCTTATCTAGCTCTGATTTAAAGGAACCCAAGGATTCAGCTTGCACTACGTTATCAGGAAGACTATTCCATACTCTGACTACACGCTGTGTAAAGAAGTGCTTCCTTAAATCCAGTTTGAAATGTTCTCCCGCTAATTTCCACCTATGGTACTGGAGTGTTAATACCAGAACATCCCGACTCCGGAACAGTCTGTACCCCCAGGCCAACAGAAGGATCAACTACTGCCACCCTCTGCCAGCTGTGCCCCCACCCCAGGCACTATGGTAATGGTCACCCAGCTCACTGCACTCTGCACCTTACATGCAGTTGCACCTGCTTTTTATACTGGACTGATAAGCACCAGTCACTTCATGCTGCAGTTTCTTCTTCCCTACGGTCCTCATATGCATGTATATTGTCATGTATAGGTTATGTAAGTTTTCTGGACTGATAAGCAGCAGCCACTTTGCACTGCACATTCCGATTCCATACCCATATCTATAGTTTACATTGTTATGTATAGTTCCTGTACTGTATGTATGCATGTCTGTTTTACATTGGTAACTACATATATTTCTTTATTCCATAAATTCTACAGATTAGTGGAATACCTGCATGGATTTAAATTCCCCGCTGCATTCCACTGTGCGTTTCTGTTTATCAGTGCCGTCCTTCCACGCACACGGACTCTGCCACGGGCATGTGCACACGTACGCCACACACTCACACACATCACGTACTTCACATACTCGCGTATCACATCTGCCATTTCCTACCTGCTTCACACCCCCATCAAGATTATCCATTGTTTGTTGCAGTTTCTGTTAAGCAAATAAATGCTTTTTTATTAAACCAATCGCTGTTTTGTGTTCATTTGGGTAGGACAGAAGCCAGCATACTATCCAAAGAAGCCCCACAGCCTTCAGGTATATTTATGTTCATTGTTGAACTACTTATCTGATGGGATTTGGTGGGATATGAGACTGATTAAATTACCAGTATCACCCAGCATCAACACATCCCAGTTTGCTGTTTTGACCACTTTAAATCATGCATAAGATGTTGCTTGTTGGCCATAACTGATTACAGAAGCATCATATACTTTGATGTGAACTAATGTGTAGCCAAACTGTTTTCCAGCAAGCTCACAGAATACTTTTTATTGCATAATTATTTTTATATTTGTTTTGAAGAATAAAATATAGTTATTAAGGAACTGTGTGTGGTTTATCTGTTAAACTGACCACTGAACTTTAACATAAACAGAGGAAACATCACATAATGCTATAATCACAATTAACACAAATGCTTCGTCAAGAACCCCTGGGTTACATCACAAGCGACTGTCTCTGTGAGTGAGTGGAGTCTTTGGCTCTGTAGCCCTTCGTGATGGTGTCTGTATCTCATGGCCTGCTGTTCCCTTGCACACTACTCTTCCAGTGTAGGTATTGAGGCACTGAGGTTGTCTGTCAGGTGGCTGAGGTGAGTAGAGTTGCACCACCTCTTCCAGTAGCTGCACCAGGACCCTCCCCGGTAGAGCTCAGCCTGGCAAATGGTCAGTATTAGGGTGTACTCACACTTGGCCCGGTTGCCTTATATAATGCCTGAGCATGATATAAGGCTTCAGGTGTTTCATTCAGACCCATTGCCAAAAGTGTATAAAATCAAGCACCTAGCCATGCAGTTGGGTTTACAATCATTTGTGAAAGAATGGGTCGTTCTGAAGATCTCAGTGAATTCTAGCCTGGTATTGTCATTGGATACCATCTTTGTAACATGTCAGTTTGTGAAATTCCTTTCCTGCTATATATTCCACAGCCAACTGTACGTGGTATTATTGCAAAGTGAAAGTGTTTAGGAACAGAATCCCAGCGACAAAGTGTCAGGCCACGTGAAGTAACAGAGTGCTAAGGTGCATAGTGCATACAAATTGCTAATGGTTTGTCGACTCAATAACTTTCTCTGGCATTAACTCCTGCACAAAAACTGTGTACTGGGAGATTCTTGGAATGGGCTTCCATGGCCTTGCAAGCTTCACATCACCAGACACAATGCCAAGCATCGGATGGTGTGGCGTAAAGCACACCACCACTGGCCTCTGGAGCAGTGGAAATGTGTTCTGCGGAGTGACCAAATCGTGCTTCTCTGTCTGGCAGTCAGATGGACAAGTCTGGGTTTGGCAGATGCCATGAGAACGTTACCTGCCTGATTGCATTGTGTCACCTGTAAAGTTTGGTGGACGAAGGATAATGGTATGGTTAGGGTACCATATTTGGTGAGATGAAAAAGAGGACGTGTCCGGGGATGTTTTTCACGTTCACTGGCCAATCAGACAACACTTCTTTTATAATAAGTGTTCCCTAATCATCTTGTAAAACGAAAATTCACGTCCGGTGAAGGCAGACTGTTGGGTTGAGATTGTGTATATATTATCACTCATGTGTATTCTTATGAATGTATAGCTTGTTTTATATGGCAACTGTGTAAGTGCTTAACAGTAATTTTCTATCACGTGCAGCAGACGAGCCCACCTCTGCTGTACGTTCTGTTGTTCCTATTTCCACTCCCACTTCCACATCCCATTCTATCCCACTCGAAATGTTGTTCACACCCACAATGTAACCTGATCACCTTAAAGTATAAATAAACCCTCTCATGGTGCCACACCCTTGTAGCTACACTGCGGTGTGCACCCTTGCAAGTAAAACAGCGCGTGTCTCATACTCTGTGGGCCAGCGGCCGGGGGGGGGGGCTGATCACTCTCTCCGACACAGACACAGAAAATATGAGTATATGTATATGGAAAGTATGTCTTTTTCAACAAAAGTTACAAAATGTTAAAAAAGCTAAACTTTTTTAAACCTAAAGCAAATAATGCAATTCACTATAATTTTTGGAAGTTGACTTCAGTCAATCATTCTTATGAGCCAAGTAGGCCTGTATACACTGAATTTGACATGATATATTCTATCCTAATAAATATTAAAACAAAGTCTTAAGGGAATAAGCAGAGGATTAGTTTTAAAGAAGCAAAAAAATATGTAATAATAAAATAAATTCAAATATAGATTGAAGTGCCCAGAATTTGGAAGAGTTTATGGCCGAGGTGGGAGGGGTCGGCGATGATCTCGCCAGGTCGCCTTTATGTTCTTGGGGCAGGTAGTGAATCACTGAGGTTGAGGCTGCAGCCAATGAGCTTCTCTGCTGCTTGGACGATGCCCTGCAGTCCTTATATAAAATATTTAATATTAATTGTTGTGTCTATCATTAGGAAAACAGCGATACTGAATGGGGAGTCTTAAGTTCACCACTACATTTTAACACCACGTTCCAGATCTACAATAACAGAACCTGAATGTATTATTTTACAAACGACCATTTCAACAGGGTGGTGCAGTGGTTCGTGCTGCTGCCTCACAGCAAGCAGGTCCTGGGTTTGGTCCTGGGTCCTATCTGTGTAGAGTTTGCACGCTGTTTGTGTGGGTTTTCACTGGGGGCTCCAATTTCCTCTCACGGTCAAAAAATGTGCAGGATAGGTTAATTGATTAGTCTAAATTGGCCCTGTAGTGTGTGGGCGACTGCCCAGGGTTGGTCCCTGTCTGTGCTCATTGTTCCTGGGATAGGCTCCCTATGACCCTGGTTGGGATTAAGTGGTTTCAGAAGATGGATGGATGGACAACCATTCTGTTGAATATATTTCATTATTCTAATTTCAGTTCCAAAAATGACTTGACCTTAAGAAGAAGTGTTCTTTACTTTTTAATCATTTTCCCACTTTTTGCTGCTGTTCTCTTTCAAGACGAAGGGAATAATGATAAACTGAGGTAAGCCTTCAGCAGCATTTACCTGGTCACACTGTAATGGTGTCACGTCGAGGGCAAGGACAGAGGCGAAGACAGGCATGGAGGAAAACCAAAAGGGGCTTTATTAAAGAAAACTACACTACAGGAAGGGCAAAGGAAACAGACCACAAGGGGTCCAAACAGGGTAGGGAGGATCAGGCAAGAACACTAGACACAGGACACACTGGGGAGCACATGCAGGCAGCAACATCAATGACTGCACTGAGGATCGCAGGACTGAAGGACACTTTTTACAGGGCATGTGAGGGAGCAGATGGGACAGCGGGGAAGACAGCAGGCTATACGTACACTAAGATGGGAGACAGAGTGGAAGAGGGCAGGACAAGACACCAGATGGGCACTGCTGCGGGACAAGGGCGCAGACACCGAACACCACTAGGGGACGAGACAGACAAGGGTAGGCAGGGGCAACACCAGGACAGGGCACTCTGGGGGCAAGACGGGACACCACTAGGAGAACTGGGGCCAGACTAGGGACAACCAGGATGATAGAACGTACATCACACACCAGGACAGGTCCACAGACGAGTGATAACACGGGACAAGAAACATTTCGTGTGGGTTACAGGAGCTGGGGAAGACAAGACAGGCCATTAACCATACAGAGGACAGAAGCGGAGCAAGGAACTATATGGAACCAAACACTAACAGGAACCAAACACGGGCAAGAAACCAGAAAAGACAGGGAACGCAGGGCACAACTGACACACAGACCAACACAGGGTGGACAGCTGAAGGGGACTGCAGGGCAGGAGGGCCCAGAGAAGCCGGAGCAGTGGCCACGGATGGTGGCTTTTCCCAAGGACAGTGGGCTGGAGACGTCTTGGACCTGGAGTGAAGACAGAAACAGAGGAAGGGAACAAGCAGAGGGTGTGGGGGGAACAAGACTGCAAGACAAGTTAAAGTTTATGGGAACACAGGTGACCTGTACAACATGCCCTTAATGAGGGATACGGTGCTTAATAAATAAACAATAAATAAAACACAAATACATAACAGGGCTAATCATCTTTATGTGTGTGCAGTTTAAACAATGAAATCAAATTAACTTACCTGGGGATTTTAGTAATTCTGGAATTATGAAAAATAATACTTTAAAGAGCAGTTTACAAATCTACTTAGAAATATACATTATTCTCTTAATAAACGTTAAACATTATTATGAAACATTCCACATATACATCTCAAAATTTATCACACTTAATTCATTATCTTTGATACTCTTTCAATTATTTTATGTTCCCCAAACAGCAGCAGCAGAACCACAACTTCATCTTCTTCATATTTTAGCTCTTCTCTATATAAAGAGCTGTACAAGCTCAACTTTAATATTAATTTCCCACCACTTCTACTTCTTCTATCTCTACCTGACCCACATCTATCTCTACACCGCCAGTTTCCTCCTGACCTCCTTCTCTATTTATAATCTCAACTAGTACATCACTTACTATTATTTCCAACATGGTTACATCACTCACCATGTCCGCACCCTCAATAATTACCTCCCCTACTTCTACCCCCACAATCTCAACATTTACATCCCCAGATTTTACTTCTGCAAGCCCAAACTCGCACACTTGGACTTGCACAGCCTCCACCTTCACATTTCCTTTCATATCCTCTGCCTTCAGGTAAATTTCCCCCCCCTTAACCACCTTTACATTCACCCCCACCTCACCTTGCTTCTCCTTGCTTCCATTTTGCATTTTATTAATGCCTACATTCAGGTCTGCGGCCTCCACCTGTACACTGGAGGTCACCCCCACATGTTTCTCCCTCTCTGCCACCTCCACCTTTTCCCCACTAATTGCACCCTTTACCTCACCTATCCCCTGAGTGCTCCTATTCTTCCTGACCTTCTTCTTTTTCTGAAGGTAGTACGTCTTATAAATTTCCCACTCTTCAGATGTCAGGCCATAATTGTTATGAAGAGTCTCAGAGCCTTTCATGCTCACACCCTCCCCTCCCTTACACCAGTCAGTCACACCTCCCAGTGCTCCCATAACCTCCCCAGCCTGGACAGTGGGGGGTGTTGCTGGTGAGTACTCCTCCAAACCTTCCTTATCTCGCCAGTCAATCACCTCGTCCCACAGGTCCCAGGCTCCCCAGTGCTGGTCGTTGGTCCAGGAAACAGCTCTCGCAATTCTCATTCTGGTGAATAAACAAGACATATAATTAACTAGCCATATGTGATACTCGCAAAGCCAAATCTGCACTGTATTATTTCAACTTCATTCCTAAATGCTATTCATCAAGAATGCCTATGGAAAGAGATGGAGCCTTCATTAGCTGCTCGTGGCGTCGAGGCTACTCCGGCAGTAACGGCTGAATTGCTAAAACTGCTTCACAATACAGCAGGGGCGTTGCTAGAGATTTTGGGCCCCATGAAAGCATATCATATTAGGCCCTCCAGTCCAAACCAATCCAGTAATTTTCCTAATTTTTAGGGGCCCTGTCACTCAGGGGCCCTTGGAATCGTCCTAGCTTTCCTCCCCCTTACGGCGCCCCTGCAATACAGTAAAGCTTGTGAAATTATGACGCTGCTTCGATACGCTATAACATCGCCATGGTACCGAACCTAGCAAAATGTTAATCTTACTTCAAGAACATGGGACATTTAAAAAGTAAACGTATAGGCGATCTTTGCAGAATAACATCTGAAGATGAAATGCATTATCACAGGCTGGATGAGTATAACCAATCATATCAACCATAAGTCTTATTGTTCTTAAGTTTAACACAAATATTTTCTCTTACCATTTAAATATAAACAATCATATTACAGTTTTTTTCAATTGCTAACAAGTGCTTACCTATACTTCAGATACTTTTTCCAAACACTTAACACAGACACACACCTACAAAACACAATTGGCCAAATGGCTAATTTTCCTCTCAAAAACACATTTTGTTAAACATATACTAGCACTTCATTTCAAAATACAATACACCTTTCTCTGCACACACTAACTTTACCAAAACACTGGAAATCTGACTCAAAATGAAATTATTCTGTCAAACAATAACGCATGTTTTCAGTTCACAAGGTACATGCAGTCAATCAAAGTGCACCAGGTTTCAAAATACTGGCAATCTTTGGCATTACAAAAACTACATAGACTCTGTTTCATTTTTACTGGTAACTGTATGCAAGACATGCAATCCACCGTTTTTACACTATATTTTTTGGTTGGGAACTGTATGTCCACATCTAATGTTCACATTCTAAATCATTCCAGGAAAAAGCAAATCAGTTTTTTTTTTCCTTTACTGTATACAAGTTTTACTGTATTGCTTACAGTGAACAAAATATTCATGAAACATACAAGAGCAAACACACAAAATACACTGAGCGAACACACAAAAAACAGCAACAAAAAAGCTCAGATGAAAGGGGGAAAGACTGGAAAAAAAAAAAGACTGGAAAAAAACCCCCACAAAATTATCTAATCTCAGCAATCTTCAGGGTTAGGCCACATGTTTTCGTCAACATCGCATCTGATGTCATCCAAGGCGATACACCTGGGATAAAACCGCTTGGTATGACGGATCCACCCTTGGCAGTCTTCAACTGCGATGTCCCTGCAGCCAGCATCCATGGCATCAAGGAGTGACATCTGGTCATGTGACTGATGGTCATAAACCTTTCACCTCCATGCAGAAAATAACTCCTCTATGGGATGGAGGAAAGGTGAATAGGGTGGAAGGAAGAGACCGACCAGTCTTGGGTGGACTTCAAACCATGTTGTGATTGCTTGAGAGTGATGGAAAGCCACATTGTCCCAGGTGATGACAAAGGTCCTCATGTGCTCTCCCTCTTGATCCTGGTCTGGAACCAGGTGCTGGTGAAGATCATTCAAAAAGGCAAGGAGGCGCTCGGTATTGTAGGGTCCAACCTGAGATCTATGAAGGACCAATCTAGTATTTGCAATTGCTGCACATATTGTGATGTTTGCCCCTCTCTGTCCTGGCACTTCAACTGTGGCCCTATTTCCTAAAATATTTCGTCCTCGCCGACGCCTTTTGGCCAGATTGAATCCTGCCTCATCTATGTAGATGAATTTGTGAGGGGCCTGATTGGCCTCCACCTCCATAACTCTCTGAAACAAAGTTTATGCAAATTCATGTCACCATATACTGTACTGTAACCTATTACGTATAGGTTACCTATATGTATACTTATAGCTTACAGTAAGCTTACTGTAGAACTAGACATTGAATATACACTATACTACCTGGACATATTGTCGCCGGAGCTCCTTGACTCTGTCATTGTTCCTTTCAAAGGGAACAGTGTAGAGCATCCGTACTCTGTGTTTGGACAATGTCCGAGTAATAGTTGTGAGGCTGATGCTATTGATATTGCGAATGTCAATTATTGAATTGTTTGTTAATTGTCAGCTTATTTTTGAGCTGATGTGTTGTTTTTGAGCTGATATTATTGCAGAAGTAGAGGTTTTATACTGTAGGTAAGGTTTGGAATATTGTTGTTTTTATTGTTGTATGTTGTGTATTAACATTTGTAAATAAGACAAAAACGATCCATAATTTTGTTGGGAGGTATAGCTTGTCTGTTAAGAAAATGTAAGCATTGTAGATATGTGTTCACTGACTGCATATTGGGTGAAAACGACATGAAATGTGTGAATGGTATGGCCACAAAAGACCGATGCTGTGCTAATTGTGTTTAGAGTTTTGAAAATGTGACAACTGTTTGGACAAACGCTTGTTAGCGACTGGAAAAAACTGTAATAATAATGGCCACAGCATCTACAGTTTAAATTACTAATTATAAATATATTTCAACGATATTGTGCCGCAATATTTGCATGTAGGACATAAAATCAAATATAAAATTGAATATGCTAACAAAACATAATTTGAAGAAATAGCAAGAAACATACAAAGAGATGCTGCTCACCTCTGCGCCATCTCTCTGTCAGAATGTTTGTGTTTAACCTGCAATGATTTTGTTTCTATGGAAACCACCGAGATATTTCATTGGTCGAAAAGTATGAAGATATGTACTGACATTATGTTCAACGAATGAAAACAGAATGAATTGTCAGGGAGGGACGAATTTGAAGCTGGTCCAATCAGAAGTAGTCTCTTTAGGTTGTGCTTACTGTAGCTGGGCGTGATTGGATATCTATCCGCCTTTCAAGCCCCCAAATCATGTATCTACTTGTCAATAAGTAACCACGCAGCTCTGTCTATAAAGTGTGTCTGTAATTTTCTTATGACATTATGTTTTTGCTAGGCAGCATTACGGTAATGCGTAATACCGCTGTATTGGGGGTGTACCGCCGCTGTATTTCCATAGCTGGTTGACGCAATTAGCATTTTAGCAACATTGGTAGGGCGACGTCAACTCTCAACGAATTTCATAGGCAACATCTATAATTCAGGAACTAGTAGGTCTTAAGATAGTTGTTTACGCTTTTGAGAAAGAAGACTATAGTTCTTGTTATTCAAATTCAGTATCCTGGTGTTTTTAATTTCGAAGATATGTCATATACAAGTTTTTTGAGAGACAAAATTTTGGTTTGATTTCTATTTTATTTTATGTTAAATAAAGTTCATTTAAAACCATTTTACAATTAGTGCAGTGTTTCCTTTAGAATTAGTGCAGTGTCCTTAAAAACTGCATGTTCAAACCTAAGGCCATGCCATAATAACTGCTTTGCAGATATTTCATTCAGGAATCTATAGAGGATATAGGTAAGCCAGTCTGTGTATGTGTGTTTGGGTGGATGGTAATGTATATATTATGTTGTGAGGACCAAATGTCCCCACAGTGTTATAAAAACATGTTATTTTGACTTTGTAAGGACATGTTTTTGGTGCCCAAATGAAAAAACTCAATTTTATAGAATTCTGTGAATGCAATCAAAGGAATTGTCAAAGTTTTGTATTTTGTTTGCTTACTTACTGTTACTTCTTGGTTACTACTGTAGGGATTAAGGATTAAGGTTGCCATAGTTAGGATTGGGGTTATGCCCATACAAATGAATGGAGAATCCACACAAATATTCAGATACCTAATCTCTCTCTCTCTCTCTCTCTCTCTCTCTCTCTCTCTCTCTCTCTGTGTGTGTGTGTGTGTGTGGTATGTCATGTTGGGATTACAGTTTTCTCCATGGAAATGAATGGAGAGTCCCCACAAATATATAATTACAAACATGTGTGTGTGTGTGTGTGTGTGTGTGTTGTGTGTGGTATCAGATCAGTCCCTGAGAGTTCAGTAGTCTGATGCCGTGTTTCTGAGTCTGGGTGTGAAGGCCTGAATGCTTTTCCAGACGCTAGGAGTGTGAAAAGATAATGTGAGGGGTGGGTGGGGTCATCCACAATGTTGGTGGCTTTGTGGATGGAGCGTGTTATGTGAATGTCCATGACGGAGGGGAGAGAGACTCTAATGATCTTCTCAGCTATCCTCACTATCTGTGGATCTTGTGATCTGAGGCTTGGAAAAACATGTTGTGCTGCTCAACCTTGGCACAATGATATGGGTGAATCATGGACACAATAGAATTTGGGGATGATTAGTCCATACAGGGACAGAATCATTCCATACCTCAATCACCTCGTACGTATGTCTGCTAGGTGGAGTTGCTCCTAACTGTGCGCAGTGGAGTTGAACAATCACAACTTCCCAGAATATTACAGTAACAGGACGACAGTGAACAAGTCTTATTAATTCTATGCTGTGTGGACGATGTAACCGTCCGCGTGTTCACCTTAATACACAGGACATTCAAGCCATTGCAGAATCCAAACCCAGAAATGCAGCTCCCTCCACCAGCAACGCCAATATAGAAACTGCCACAAAATCCATGCCCCCTGATAACCAGCCCCTTTTATTTCCACCACCGTCGTGGGGACCGTACTACAAAGAGTCAACGCAAGGTAAGCTGCAAAGTGCAAACAAATTTACAACCTACCCTACATAGTGCCCTACGTTTACTTTGTCTGTACTATGAGTACAGTCTTTGCACCTTATCTGTTTGGCACTATATGTCGGTCATTCCTGTTACTTTTCTGTCCTCATGGTTTACTTATATTTTCTCTAACATGAGTCACATATTTAAAGCAAATATATATTTAGGTCTTCGTTATCACGTAAACAGAGACAATACGTATTAAAATTTTAAAAACTTTTATTGATATATGCATTAAGGCTGCCATGATTAGTGGGCATAGTCGATGACATGTTCTTCTTCAATATCACTACGCAATTATTGGAGTAGCTATTCTCTAAAGTCCTGCAGTGACATGTAGTTTGTTATGCTGTGTTTTTATGAAATGCCTTTTTATATATCATTATTGTTTCAGTTTATGCTGTAGCCATTTGTGCATGAATCTCCTTGCATCAGAGGAAGTTGGGAGTGGGGTGTGACCTTTATGAAGCAGAATGAGACGAGATGAGTTGTAAAATAAATGGTTACGCTAACTGCAGTGAGACCTTTCTCATGCGGCCCTGCTCAATCTGTGTAGTCATACCATGGCAGTCAGTTAAACAGGGAGGTTTATCTGCAGTGTTGGATTGTCTCCTGGGAACCTGTACAGCCAGTGCTTGGAGTGTGATGTAGGACACGAAATCAGGACCGCCCACTTTTTACTCATTTTAATCTTAAAATATGGACAGTGTGAACTGGAACTTTGCCATTTTGCTCATATCACTTCCTCTGCCAGCACTTGCAGGATGGGCTTCCCCTTTCATTCTGGTTCCTCCCAAGGTTTCTTCCTTCTAGGGAGTTTTTCCTTGCCACTGGTTTGCTCTCTGTGGGCTTTGGGCAGGGATAAGGTAAAGTGCTTTGAGACAATGTAATGTTGTGAAAATGCACGACACAAGTAATATTGAATTGAAATGAATCACACCAGCTTGTCTCAGCTGACAGCAGCTCTTACTTATCTGATAAGGGGGGGGGGGGGGGTATCACATACCTTCTGGTCAACGTCAAAAGGAATTTATATATAAAATAATATATTGCATATTGCTATAACACTCAGTAAATGGGACCTATTATGCTTTTCCCTTTCTATTAGTGTGTTACATGGCTTCAACTGCATGTAAACGGTCTGCAAAGTCTTTAGATGCAAAGTACATAGCAAAGGGAGTAACTCTCAGCACAGAAACCACTCATCTCTCATCTGCCTAAAACACCTCATTGGAATTCCAGCCCTTACTTCCGTGACATGATGAGGTCACCTCATAACACAATCCTTATTGTCTGCCTACCTGCAAGGATCTGTCTGCAGACTGAATGACAGGGGAATGAAGGGTAAACCGACCAATCAAACCACACTGGACTCATTGGGG
Source organism: Paramormyrops kingsleyae (assembly GCF_048594095.1). NCBI lineage: Eukaryota > Metazoa > Chordata > Actinopteri > Osteoglossiformes > Mormyridae > Paramormyrops > Paramormyrops kingsleyae. The sequence continues at coordinate 21,824,340 of NC_132820.1, read as the reverse complement.
GTGGGATTAGACAGAGGGTGAATAGACATGTGCATTATGAGAAAACAATATGTGCTTTTCGAACACTGAAGCATGCATACTCTATTCTAGTTGATCATAGATATAAAATTATAAACTGAAAGTGAGCATAATAATGCCCTTTAAGCAACAGTAGGCTGCTGTCCATGGTGCTGAAAACCTGGATTGGCAAATTTTACATGAAATTTTTTCACCTACTTTAACTGTAACCCTCTTATTTTGTTGGCAGTGATGCTCTGTGAAGTCATACAGAGGTGGGTATAGAAAGGATTACAGTGAGTAATAGGTGATTTAGATGAACTTTAGATGAACTACATTGTACAGTAGGAGATGTAAGGTGCAACACACATTAAAAGCTCTTTTTGTGTGAACATTATAAAACAGATTAATACATATTAAGCATGCAGTTTGAAACTTTACATTCAGACCTACATCAGTCAGAAAAAGCAGGCGATGACCAGCCCAACCAGCAGCTCCATCCCTGATTGTACAGAATCGCTTGTCAGGGTAACTTCTGAAGTCATGACTAAACTAATTTCCCTCTCTGCCTTCAGCTTCACCAGCTAGATTAAACTAATCATTGAGGAGGAAAAAACAGTCAAGCCTCACAGTGAAGCCATAAAACACACTTGGGTTAAATGTATTACACTTTTTTCCAATCATTTTGACTCGTGTCTCAATACCATGTCCACTTTTTCCAAACACTTAAAACATGCACCGTAAAATTGGACTATGTGAGCTAAACTATGTATGCTTTTGCATTGCCTTGACACAATATGCATTCAATCACCACTTCCCCCAAATTTTATGAATACTTCTCTCAGTCAGTGTTTGCCACCAGCAAAACTTTGTACAACTACAGCCGATTTTTCAGACGTTTAGATAATATGTTCAAAACAGTTAATTTTCAGTCAATTTAAATTAAATTTTATTGCACTGTAAATTGAAATATGCTCCATTTTGACAGACAAAGGACACTATGCACTTGCACTAACACAAATAATTATGCCTTTAGCAGAAATTTTATAATTTTGTTTTTGTTTGCTGCTTTGTTACCATTTATACAAATGAGGTCATAGAGTGTCTCTTTCCTTTTTGCATCGCAACACAATGTATTCTGTGCATAAATAGTGGGTATGGCAACACATATATTACAGTAAAACATTTACATTTATTCATTTAGCAGGTACTTTTTTCCAAAGCGACTTACAGTGAAGTACTGTATCTACAGGGACAGTCCTTCTGGAGCAAGTTGGGGTCAAGGGCCTTTGCTCAGGGGCACAATGGTGGCATCCCCTGGGAGTGAACTCACAAGCTTCCGGTGTTCCGAATGGGAGCCCAGCCAGATCCCTAACTACTAGACCACCACCATCCCCCTAGATCACCACCAAGCACTTTACAATGCTTGAAGCTGGAAAGCTGAATGAAAGCACATACCTGCCTGTAATTTCAGCTAAGCATCTATCTAGGAATTTGTGTGGTTAGTGCCAATTTGCCATATGTACAAATCTTTGGATCCGCATTTTCCATTGCCATTTTTCTTTAGCCAGTTAACAATGGATGCAGCAAGAGGCAGAGAAAGAGCAAGAAGACATCAACGGAGAGGAAGAGGAAGAACCATGGCTACTGATGAAATCAGAGCCACAGTATTTGACCATGTTGGAAATCATGGTCTGTCCCTGAGGAAAGCGGGTCTAAGAGTTCAACCCCACCTGCCTAGATCCACAGAGGCATCAATTGTCAGGATTTTCAGACAAAGCAACAAATACTATACACTATTTAGAGCATTCTGACTGAAGGCATTTGATTGATGTGTATATTACTGTAGCGGTGTGATTTGAGAAAAGTCTCCAGGAAAAAACTGACGCATCGATGCACGTTTGTCTTTACTGTAACCCACTACTGTAGGATTTAGCATTTACCTCCCACAGGAGGGAGAGGAAGAATTTACCAGTATTTGTGATTGTGTGGGACAATGTGGCCTTTCATCACTCCCACCAAGTCACAGAGTGGTTTATAGCCCATCCCTGGATGATGTCATTATTCTTGCCACCATACTCTCCATTTCTCAACCCGATAGAAGGATTTTTTTCTGCATGGGGATGGAAGGTATATGACCATCGGCCACATGATCAGATGTGGCTTTTAGATGCAATGGCTGCTGGGTGTGTGGACATCCATGTGGAGGACATCCAGAGCTGGATAAGGCACTGAAAGAGATTTTTTTCCGTGGTGTATTGCAAGAGAAAATATTGTGATGTCGATGAAAATTTATGGCCAAATGCAAGGGACCGAATGAATTAGTCCAGGACAACAGTATACGCAACTGTATACAGTGAGACTTTGCTATTTGGCGATTTTTGTTTTGTTTTTTTTTCTTTTGTATTGAATGTAATGTACTTTCAGTAGGTGGTTGTAATGTATTTTTCTTTTCCAGTGTATCGCGCAGCTGAATTTATTTACTGTATTATTTGTTTGTATTATGATGTTTACTGTAAGATAACACTAGACATTTTGCAGCGCTTCAAGTTGTTTGTGTTTTTTCATGCATTGTACTTTGTGTGACAAAGTCGTCTTGTGAGAGAGTGCATGTGCTATAGGTTTGGCAGCATGTGTCACTTTTGGGTGAAGTGTGAAGTGTTCTGGTGGTTTTAGTGCATTTTGCACCGAAAGTTTACAGTGTGAAGTGTTTGGAAAAAGTCATGGTATTGAGACAAGTGTGAAAATGATTGGAAAAAACTGTAATATTGACTTATGTAGCTGAATTTTGTTTATCCACTAGAGGGCAGTCACACACAGGAGCTAAGATAAGATAAGATAAGATAAGATAAGATAAGATAAGATAAGATAAGATAAGATAAGATAAGATAAGATAAGATGAGATAAATTAAGATAAGATAAGATAAGATAAGATAAGATAAGATGAGATAAATTAAGATAAGATAAGATAAGATAAGATAAGATAAGATAAGATAAGATAAGATATCCTTTATTAGTCCCACAAGTGGGAAATTTGCATTGTCACGGGAGAAAGTGGACAGTACAAGAATAAAGCAGCAAAAATGAAAAACAATAGAATAAAATCTATATATGTACAGAGTGGATATAAAAATATAAACATAAATATATGTACAACACTGTGGAATTGCACTCAAAGAAATATTGCACATAAGAAAACCCCATGGTGTATTGGATGTGTGTGTTTTGTTAGTCTATGTGTGTGTGTGTGTGTGGTCAGCTGCAAGGACTTTGTTATAGAGTCTGACAGCAGTTGGAAGGAAAGACCTTCTGAATCTCTCCTTCCCACATCGTGGATGCAGCAGCCGGCCACTAAAGGAGCTGCTCAGTGCTGTCAGAGTCTCCTGCATGGGGTGATAGATGTTATCCAACAGGGATGGCAGCTTAGCCACCATTCTCCTGTCACTCACACCCTCCACTGGGTCCAGAGGGCATCCTAGAACAGAGCTGGCCCTCCGGATCAGCCTGTTTAGTCTCTTCCTGTCCCCAGCAGAGATGCTGCTGCCCCAGCAGACCACACCGTCTAAACTAAACACACCGTCTAAACCAGGGGTGTCGGACTCCAGTCCTGGAGGTTGTATAGCTTAGTTCTTTCCCTGTTCCACTACAAATGATTCAGCTCAAGAGCTGTGTGGTAATTAGCACATGGAGTTGAATCAGGTGTGTTAAATGAGGGGAAACCCAAAAATGTGCAGGGCTCTTGCTCTCCAGGACTGGAGTTTGACACCTGTGCTCTAAACCAACCATCTAAACCAAGGGATCTGATGCCTCAGGAAGTCAAGTCATTTATTTATAGAGCACATTTAAAAACAACAGGAGTTTATCCAAAGTGCTTCCCAGTCTAGAGAGAACTGATTAGCAAGTACTATATTGATGGTAAAATGTATAAATAAAATTACATGAAAGCATGCATACTTGCACACTGAAGGAGACTGAGGGGGGACATGATCCAGGTCTATAAGATTCTAACAGGTTTGGATGCTGTTCAACTGAATAGTTACTTCAGCATTAGTTCAAATACAAGAACTTGTGGCCATAGGTGGAAATTAGCGGGAGAACATTTCAAACTGGATTTAAGGAAGCACTTCTTTACACAGCGTGTAGTCAGAGTATGGAATAGTCTTCCTGATAACGTAGTGCAAGCTGAATCCTTGGGTTCCTTTAAATCAGAGCTAGATAAGATTTTAACAACTCTGAGCTATTAGTTAAGTTCTCCCCAAGCGAGCTCGATGGGCCGAATGGCCTCCTCTCGTTTGTATAGTTATGTTCTTATGTATGTTCTTATATAAGAAATAAGAAAATAAAAATTTATGGAAATGTAGTACAATAAGTAACAGATGTAAAGAGTAAGAGGTTAATTAAAATTAAATGAAATGTGTCATTAAAAACTTCATGACAAAAACCATAGGAGAACCTGGAAAGCAAGAGAGAAGGTGGATCTTTAACTTAAGATTTATACTCTTCAATAGTAGTGTAGGGCTTAATGTGGAGACTATTCCAAAGTCAGGGGGCAGCTACAGAGAAAGACCGGGGGGGTTGAATATGGAAATAGCAGATCTGAAATGTATTGTGGGGCTAATCCACTGAGTGCTTTAAAAGCAAATAGCAAAGTTGTAAGGAAAGCACTGCAGAGAGAGACCCTGGTATTCCAGTGAGGAATGGATACAGATTAAATAAAACCAAAATATGACACAGAAGGTGAGACTGAACTCAGACCTCAAGCTGATGAAGGAGGGATGTCTGCCTCTGAGCTGCACACTCAGCCCACTGAGCCACACGGCGGCCTGACTAAGGCAACATCAGACAGGGAAAAGGCACAGAGTACAGGGCCAGACGGGCACCGACCCTGACAAGTAATATTACAGTGTCAAACTCATGATGATGAACCATGAAAACCTGGATATAACTGAGGAGGACCAGGGACCCCATTGTGTACGAAACATCATTGTTGTTGCATCACTTCCTGTGTGATGTGTAAAGTGACCCTTCCCTCTTTACTGTGACTGCTGTATGTGAGCATAGAGAAGACAGAGAAACAGTGAAGTTACGGAAAATTGGGACGTGAGTGTCAGTCTCCACAGATCTGAGGTCAGTGAGACACATAAAAAGGCTCCTCTGATGCTCCTCTTCATCCTCTGATGGGCCACCAGGTGAGAATCACTTACTTTATGTTGGTTGTTATTTCACTTCCTGTTTATAATGACTAACAGCAGACATCCTAGGAAAATGTACAAATTCACTATAATTTGACAGCATGTAGTTCCGCCCTTAACTGTGTATGAGCCCTCTGATGGACGGGCATCTCCTATGGATTAATGTCAGGTAAGAGGTTATACTCAGAGTAAAGACGTCTGGGCTGACTGACTGATTTTAGAATTGACTGCAGTCTTTTCTGTGTCCACCATGTGGCAGCAGTGCACAGAAATGTTCTAATTCTATCCTGTCTGAGTTGGGTGAAGTAAGATCTGTTTCGCTTCTGCTTATGCTCCCACGCCCCCACAAAGCTCATTCTTAATGGACCTCTGTAGCCATATCCTTAAACTCCATGATTATGAGTTCATTACAGGAACAGATGCTAATGTTGTCCATGACCCAGTCCTGGATAAATCCGATTCTCTCTTAGGAAGTCAGGTATCCCCTCTAGTCACCAGTATTGATCAATGAAGTATCTATTGTTAGAAGCTCCTTTTCTATTTGAGCATATCCTTGCTAAGTTTGCATGAGTGCTCTGCTCCCAAAAGCCACTGGTTTTCTGCATTGTATCACAGCTGCACCCAAACTGGTGTCTGAAGCATCACACTGGAGAATCAAGTCTTCCTTGGGATCATAATATTTCAGTACCGGTGCATTCACATTGGACTCTCTGATTTTGGAGAATGCAGCATCCTGAATGTCTGTCCACTCCCACAAACTGCCTTTATGGGTCGGCTGTCGCAGAGGCTCACACTGGTCTGAACGGTGGCTGCAAAACTTGGCTAAGAAATTTACCATTTTTAGGAGTCTTTGCCTCCCTTACCATGTGTTGGGCATCTGCTGGATTGCTTTGCCTTTTTCTGGATCAATTTGAAGTCCATCCACTGTCAGTAAATATCCTATGAATGGAACAGCGTCTGTCTCACTCTTACTTTGCATTTAGCCTGATGTTTTACTCAGTACATCTGTCCATAAATTACGTCAGTCTTCTGTCAAGATCTTTCTCTGCCAGTTCCATTGTGTCTCCCTCACCTGTGATCGAAATGCCGTCTGTAATCACATGACCTCCCTCCAAGCCGTTCCAGGGCTCAGTCATCTTTGGAAAATCTCTGGAGCAGTGCTGATGCCCATAGGTATGCACAGCCGCCTGTACCTGCCACAAGGGGGCGAGAAAGTGGTCGGGTAGCTGAAGTTTTCCTCCAGCTTGACAGGCCAACAGGCATTTCTGATGTCACACACTGAAAAGCTTCTTTAGATCTAGCAAGATGTCATCAATGGTAGGGAGAGGAAAATGGTTCCTCTTCAGTGCTTTATTCAGTGGTTTAGGGTCTGTACACACGCTGAGCTCACCGTTTGGCTTCTTTGTGAGGACTAGGCTGCTCCACTCCATGCTTTTGTCCACAGGTGTTACTATTCCCCTCCTCTTTAGGTGAAGCAGCTCTTCCTTTAAAGCAGACATGATGGAAAGCAGAACCTGTCTCTCTGATAGCTTGACTGGTGTTGCCCTCCTGTCTACTTCTATCTCATATTCTCCATCCAAGCAGCCATCGCCTTTGAAAACATCAGGATATGTAGCTTTAATGTGCTCCACTGTCCATGGCCCTTCTGTGGAATCTTCTGTCACAGCACTGTCTAGTGCCAGTATATTCTCTTACTGCACCTTCAACAGATTCATAGTCCATGAAGACTACAGTACATGATACCTTTTCATATTTTTAGGTTCTTCAGTACTTGTTTACATCAGACGAAGGGCTACAGTGTACTTTTGTTATACATTGCTAGTAACTGATTTGTCTTTTCAGTCAGAATGTCAGGAATTACTATGTGTACAGAAACAATATTGCAACTGGCCCCACAGTCTACACTAGTGGCCAAAACTGTGGAAACACGTAACATTTTTGGAATTCCGCTCTAAAATAGCTGTTAATTACTACAGGAATTTTGGTGGTAATGTCTATTAAAGAATGTTTACAAATATCATACATTGGATTAAATTAGTAACTGGAGCAGTTGAATAGTTCTGCAATCTAAGCAGGATGATCCCCAGACTCTGTGACACCCCTTGTGCTGGGATTCGTGTCCTTTGCTCCTGCAGGTGATCCAGTGGTGATGGGGTCAGAGCCCCAGTCCTTGGTATCTGTTTTGGCCCCAACACCCAGCCTCCTGCCTTGGCCCAAGCCACTGGCCTGCACACTTCAGTGGATCGTCAACAGTCCACTAATTGATCCATGGAGCGATAGCGACTGGAGGAGCCCAAGGAAGAGGAAGACCTTTCTGGGCTTCTAGTAGTGACGCAGACAACCTGCCCTTACTGCTCCCTCTTGTTGCCGAGAAGGTCCGGCTCCCTGGAACTCAGCCATGGAAGGCCACTCAACACATCACTTCTCTGCGACATGGTGCCTCGAAACTCTCCACAAATTCTTCCATTGACTCCCCAAAGCACACAGCTGCTTTGCTCGCTTTCACTGGACATTGAAATAGATGGCGGAAGGCAGCTGACCTGATATCACTGAACCCAGTTCAGGTAGTGCCCAGTCCCAGTGAAATTGCTGCAGCTTCGCCCTGTGGATGAATGATTAGTTAAAATTTGTCTATTACTATTACTAATAAACTGGTGTTTGCTCATTACTGAACAGGTAATCAAAGTTCCCTTCAAATGACTCAATTTTTCTTGTACGTGATTGTGTAATCACCTGGGTTACCCCCTTAGATACTCCATACCATAATTATCGTCATCCTGACCTTCTGTAGGCATTAATCCCATGTCCATGGGCGTAAATTTCATTTAACAGTAGGGGGGGACAATAGATATAAAATTTCTCATGAGCAATTTTTGAAGGGGACACAAATAATACAGTCAAATTGTACTTATGAAGATATGTCCCCACAATGAAAAACTTTGCTTCTATCATTATCATTGTAGCATGGAGACTGCCTCATTATGGTTATTTTCAAAAGGTTTTCTCAGGTTCAATGACAAAGCAGATTTTTCTTCAAAACTATTTATTGCATTGTTTATGTTGTTTACAGTCAAGCCATCAACATACAATAAAATTTAAACAGGACTTTAAATGCATAATAGAAATTGATTATACAAAAAAATACAGTGGGGTCAGTTCAGACGTAGCACAGTGCTCATTTAGTAAATGCACAGCTAAACAATATGCTAATTGTGGCCGTTAATGTTAAGTTAACATTATGCCAAGTCGTCACAAATAAAACAATGCATGGGAAACGGCTTTGGCGTGTTAGTTGCAATGCACTATGCAACAAGCTATTGTAAACAAGCTAACGTTAACTAGATAAGTAATATTTTAATCGCTAATATAGCAGATTCATGGAAAATTACATCGGTAATCAGCATTTTTGCCGCAACTAATTTATGAATGAGTCTGCATCAACTACATTAAAGAGAATCGCTTTATTTAAAGTGAATAAAATACCCTACTTACTGGAGTTCAACATTAATTGAGCCACACACCTGACTCGTGCGTGTAGCTGAGGTGAACTGGGAAAGCAGGCAGTTGGCCAAACCAATGTGAGGAAGGGGAGGGGGAACTTAACTGTTTCTAAATGCATTTTTTGCGTTTGTTTTTTTTTCTACTTACAGAATTATTTTAGATATACATACATATATTTTTCACAATAGATAGTGCGATTTTTTTTTATATATATATTTTTTTTTGGGGGGACAACCCTCGGATAGGGGGGGACATGTCCCCTCCGTCCCCCCCGGGATTTACGCCCATGCCCATGTCAGATGTCTGCACAGCTATTCCCTTCCATTCTCTCACACAAAGTGCATCACAGAGCCTCTTTTATTCAAACCATGGCTCCCTTGTTTAATACTACAAATTCTATTGTCATCATAAGCAAATATATATGCCTTGTGCATAGTAAATCTTTTAGTGTCCTAGCAGCATAAAGAAAAATTATGATGCATTTTATTATAAGTTTTACGCTGTATATAGTAATAATAATAGAATGACTTGCTGAAGTATTTGGTGCTAAATATTCAGCCTTGTGGTTTTCTCACTTCCTGTTTAAGGTGTCCACTCATAGTCATTCTATTATTAGAAACGACAGAGACAGTGAAGGTCCAGAGGATAAGGAAGTGAGGGTCAGTTTTTCTCAGATCTGGGCTCAGTGACACACACACGTATGGATCCTCTGATGCTCCTGTTTCTTCTCATTGCTGGGCTCACAGGTGAGTGTCTCTCATTACAGTGGTACTGAGTAGAGATCTCTCTCCTGCTCCTCACACACTGTCAGCTGCAGTTTGGAGATCATGATGGAGATCTGCTGCTACATCAGAAGAAATTACCCCGGCTAGATTCTGGAAACATTTGCAGAGGCTGCATTGAGTATCATACTCTATGAAGTTGTAGATAGTATTTGGATTCTCACAGGTTTTTATATCACTTATATTATTATGTAATATTTAAAAAGCTTTAACAAAAATATTTTACCAATAAACTGGCAATTACTTCATACATGTACAGTATTTTGTGTTTTGTGTCAAGACCAGCACATAAGTCTCCAAAGCGTTTCCTGTATCCAATAAGATGGCAGAATTTTTCTCAATGTGCAATACTGACTGCCAAGTGTGATATCTGTGATGTATGTGATGTAGTTTTGTTGTAGAGTGACATAAGGATTCACTTTAATTAAATGTGCTGTCCCCTGTCTTTTTAACCCCAAAGGACGAACCAGCACCAGTGGTGGAGGCCATCGGATGAAATGCCGCACTGGGCCACCGGCACCCAGCTCCATCACCGTGTCTGCCGCCACTTCGTCTGCTCCCTCCCCGGTGGCAACCAGCAGGGGTCAGCAGGGCTCAGGACGCCGTAGAAATACGGCGGGAGGCCGGTCAGGACGTAGAAATTGGTGTAAAAAACAAAAGGGGCCATTTACAAAAAATTTACAGAATCTAGTACGCTTCAGTAACTGCAAACTTGGAAACCCGTTTGACTCAACCCAAGTGGGTGAGAAGATCCCGTGTGAGGATCTCACCCAGAGTGACGACGAGGTTGCAACCATCCTGTGTCGCACTCCATCTATGTCAGAGCCTGAGCCTGAGCCTGAGCCCTGCTCACCGGCCTTCTCCTCCACTTCATTCTTAGTTCCGTCACCCATCCCATCCTCTTTTGTCTCCTCTCCATCTCCATCTTTTTTTACAGACTCTCCTCCTCCGTCACCACACGTAGTCTCACATGTAAGCCCAGCCCCACATCCATCTTCAGCTCTGGCCATGGTTCATCCCACCCCTCCGTATCAGGTTCCAGCGCACCCCTCATCTCAGCTGGTTACGGGTCCGACACCCCCATTTATGTCCCCTTCTGTTGTTTTTGAAAAAATGGAAAGATTCAATAAGTTGCATAACTATTATCTTAGCAACTACCCTAAAATGACCTATGAGGCCAAGTGTTTTACTTATCACGGGTGTATTCAGTTTTGGAATGAATTTTTAAATGCAATTTACATCTGCAAGTAGGGGAGGACTCAAAACTCAGGGGCTCACTAATCGTATGGTGAGAATTGGGTTGATGAAGTTGAGGTGATATTTCCTAGTGATGCGCTGGACCAGCTGAGTGCCATCCCCAGGGTCCTAGAGATGGCTGTGGAGATGGGCTATCTGTGTGATGTAAATAGTTTTTCATAGAACCTGTAAATAATTAGGTGAGAGATCTCACAAGTTCTTAGGATAAGATAAGATTAAGATAGTTTAACCTTAACTTATCCTAAGTTTGTATGACATAAGATTAGAATAAGATAAGACTAATATAGGTTAAGATAAGATTTTATATAACATAAGGTAACATAGAATAAGATAAGACTAATATACAGTAAGTTAAGATAAGGTTAAGATAAGATTGTATAATGTAAGATAACATAGAATAAGATAAGACTAAGATAGAGTAAGTTAAGATAAGGTTAAGATAAGATTTTGTATAACATATGGTAACATAGAATAAGATAAGACTAATATAGTGTAAGATGAGGTTAAGATAAGATTGTATAACGTAAGATAACATAGAATAAGATAAGACTAAGATATAAATAAATGTGGATTATTTTGCATTTGGTTTGTGTCTGTGTGGTTATTTAAAACATTGTGAAGTTTGAAACAAAATTTGATTAGCTTAAAGAATGATTGGTTAAACTCATCTACATGTAGAGAATTGTAGTGGACTTGCCATTGAATTAAAGGTTTCTTCAGTTCTCAAGTGCAATGCAAAAAACATAGAGGGGCAATTCATTAAATGATGCAAGCACAGGGACATGATTTTGGTGTTAAACCCAAATTGCATGACCATTCTACCGCAAATACAGGCCTTTAAGGTTAAAGGTGCCATCCAACTCTACTTTGAAAACTTGTGAAACTGATAAAGTACATGTTTCTTTGTTTTCTGCACATGCGTCCACCAAACGGAAGGGGCCTGAGAGTGGCATTAAGAGTCTGCAGCTGTATATTATTATTATATATATAAAATTATATTTATATTATAATATTATATTATATAAGCTAATTTCCTAGATCCTTAAATTTGCAAGCATAGTGGTGACATAGTTTCATGGACAAAGAGCAAGTCCTAAATGACCAACAGCAAGCAGTTATGAAACAGGAAAAAGAGAGAAAGAGTCCGACGGAGTCACCACTAGATCCAGTACCAGGGGGGTCAGCCACGTTTCCGTGAAACGTGATATATTGCAGTTTCTTGCATCACGCTGGAACCCCAACCTCGCTCTTAGGTCACCTAGTTTAGACTGGACGTTTGCGAGCGGGACTCTGGGCAGGGGCGGGCGATGTGCTTGTTTCCTCAGTCTGTTTCGGACGCCGGTGTGTGTCCCACAGTGCTTCTTTGTTCGGCGCCGCGGGGTCATGCGGCCGTGTCCTTTGATTGGTTTGTTTTACACAAACGTAAAAGCATGGACTATACCCCTAAAGGGAGGCCTTATTGAAATAATATGGATCATTTAAGGCCTGCATTCAAATATTACATTAAAATGACTAAATTAAAATTATTAAGTTTACCCATCTTTATCACTCTGCCTTAAACAAAGGAGACGCCTGAAACTCATTCCGGTCCATCTCCTCGGTATACAGAGTACACTTTAGATGGGCAGTAAGTGCATTTCCCTGCCACTCCAGGGAAGCCGGTGTGGATGTGCAGGCTAGCTGTTTGGTCCCTGTTTCAGGTTCATGCGGCAGAATCTGCAAAGGCGGCCTGCTTGTCGTGAGTCTGGCCTTTTCCTCTTTTTCTCCATCTTCTTCTCCACCCGTTTCTTGGCAGCCTCCCGCTCCTTCTGGAAGAATTCTGTCTCTGCAAATTCATCTAAGGCCATTTTGGGGTTAGAGAGCCCCTCAGCAAAAAATGTTACGTTTGTAAACAAAAATCAGGTAACACTACTTAAGGCCATTGCTTTAGCAATTTATAAACACATTCATAACTAATAATAATGAATCCGTAAAGTATTAGAAACATGGCTATAATTATTTATCAAAAGGCATAACACATTATACCCATGTGTATTATGCATTATGAATGATTTATGAAGGTCTCATCTGGAATGCACTATAGATACCTTCATAATGCATTATGATGCTCGGAATAATACAGCTTTGTACCGTATTACAAAGGTATCTATAGTGCATTATAGATGAGAGCTTCATAATGCAGTCATAGTGCATAATAAACATGGCAATGTTTTATGCCCTTTTAGAAATATAGCCGTGTTTATAATGCTTTATGAATGCATTATAATGCATTGCCAATTTGTTTAAAAATGACTAAAACAAAAAAAGATGTTACCAAAAATCATTTATGGTTCTGCCTGTGATGCTATCAACACTCAAGCTTTTCTGGTCAGTGCAATTTATAATTGTTCAGACAGATAATAGTCTACCATGTGAGCGATGCTCAGGTCACTGATCAACACAAGTTTGTCAGAAACGGACTGACAAGATTTTTTAACGTTATGGCAAAAAACTATACACAAAAATATGAAAAACGATCATGTCCATTCATTATCCCATGTGCCATTTTACTACAAGCCATGGACACATAGGCTATGCGGCAAACCTAGCTTCAGCCTCTTACCAAGTGAGCGATGCTAGCTAATTGGTGACACAAAATTACTGTCAGTACCGTGGCGACAAGATTTTATCATACAACAATATAAAAACCACACACATTATCAAATAACGGTCATGACAATTCATTATTTAGTGCATAATTACAGGGAACGTATGAGAGACAAAAGTCTGTCAGTTCTCTCTCATTCAACAAGTGAAATGGATGCTAGTGATAATGTTACTATAAGCGAGCTGTTATGAAAACACCTGGCGGTATAACTGTAAATTTATCCTGTAGTTCTACATTTATCTCAAACATGTCATTCTGACACTGATATGTCTTCAAGCCATCATTAGTGGCTCCCTCATCTGGCCTCAGTAGTGGTTGCATCCCAGAGCCACCAGCAGCCTGCTGGTCTTAGTGGCACCCCAGTGTTTGCTTGTAGAGGAGATGCTCAGTGGCAGTGATGGTGGGAGTCCCAGATGAGACAAGATGAGCACAGAGCTGTCCAGCCCATTGTTGCCAATGGTCACATTCTACCAGAATGCCCTGACACTAACATCCAAACATCCCACGGACCCCAGCTATCCGCTGTAGGGAACCTGAATAAGAAGCCTTTACCTTGGGCAGAAAATGCTTTGTTTGTGTAGTACGTCTTAGTGACAGAGTACCAATTTCAGAGGCCATTAAGTTGAAAAATATGCAGTGAAATATCTAATGATATCTGAACATTCAAACACAGCATACAATTCAGTTTGCAAATTTAAACAATTCTATTTAAAAGAACAGTTTAATTTCAGAGCCGATGGCCGTGTGACCATGAAATGAAATGCCGACAACATTCCTGGAGCCTTCAATTTAGCATACACAGTGCCCTCTACAGGATTCTGTCGAAACCGCACCCCCTTCAGCCTCGTTCACAAAACGTGTGAGTTGTTTTCAGCATACGTTTTTCTTTATAAATCCCAAAATCCTCTTACAAATGTGCCTATGAATGTTTGGCATCTTTTTCGGTCACACAAAGCCTTTATACATGAATTCCCCGATTAATGCCTCTACATGGTGTTGTAATTGTATCATTAGAAACACATGAAAACATCTTGATTGCGTTAAGGTATGTAACGGTATAGTCACATGACAAAAGATAACTTCGTGACTTAGCAAACTGCATGTTCTTCATCTCCTCTGTATGGACCATAGAGCTGTGTATCGGAGAGTCTGGCAACACATCACGTTTCAAGATACAGGGATTGCAATTCAATATGTTTCTATATTTTGCAATTTTTAAATCTGATGTTAGGAAAACTTGTCATAGTATAAAAAGCACACCACGTACAAATGTTAGAAATCTGAGTACAAATGTTAACTATAACGCAACCATAATAGGGGGCTCAATTTGCATTTATCACAGTCCCTGTAACAATCTAACTTCATATATATAGCACCACAACTATTTCAGAATCAGCCAACGGTGGTAACGTTACTTGTCTGCAGCGTACGTTGTGCAGGTTACCAAAAATGACTAGTTATCAATTACTGCATATAAAAGTAATTATAATGTGGGTGGGACTGGACCGTGTGTCCACGAGGAGTTTCGACGTGTGGTGCACGGGTGCGGTGAAACGCGCTGCATCGATCAGCGCATGCTCCACCAGCCTGACCTAACCTGTATATACATAGTGCCAATGCATGTGTGCTCTCTGGGTAGTTATATTACTTTAGTGTTGCTGCTGTGACAGTGCCAGACAATACAACTGTCTAATTGTACCTATCAGCGTACCTATAAAATCACCCATTTATTGCGCCACGGTAAGGTCGGATGGCGTTACATCATAAACAGGAAATTAGGAGAACATGCTGCCTTTATCCATTAATATTTTCACGCAAGACAAAGGTAACGAGTCCGTTGAAATTTCAGTACTTTGCATTTTTTAATTTGAAATGGTAATTAGTTACATTACTCCTTACAGACAAAAGTAGTGGAATTTCAGTAACGCGTTACTACCAACATTGCTAGGTAGTGTGGGATTCAATAGATTTATAAAGAACATACAATGAATAGAGGAAAAGGAGAATATAGCTTAAAGCAGGGCATGATGAAAGGGGGGGGGGGTGACTCTAGAAAATGCAGTTAACTGAAACGAGAACTGACTGGCACCGGCAGGGCAGGGGGACCTAATCGGAACAGATAGAGGGAGCGACAGAAATCGTCAGCGGCCCCTACTTATCTTTTAGCCTTCCAGAAGGACAAGTACTAACCGACTAACTAGAGCAAATGTCAAACATGTGGTTGTCATGTAGACGGAAGGTACCGAGAGAGGGGGGAGATGCCCAAAGGGCTTTAAAAGGGAAACAGCTGATACATATGGCAGAGCTTCCTCTTGTACGTGGCGAATGTATGTCAGATGGTCGCTCCCGGATTGCAATCTGTCAGAGAATAAACTGGTGACCTGCAACTTCTCCACATGTCAGCTGTGAATCTCTTGACCCGGTGGAGACGGCGTACTCCAACACTCCCCAGCCACTCTGAAGCACTGTGCAGATCAACAGTCACCTGTCTTCACAGATATTTTCAACCAGTCACTGGATCTTTGTGTCTTAAATCATCCACAATAACACCTTTTCCAAAGAAACCCAGAGTCTCTTGCCTCAGTGACTACAGACTGGTGGCTCTCACATCGGTGGTAATGAAGGCTTTTGAGAGACTTGTGCTGTCATACCTTAAAACCATCACAGACCCATCGCTTGACCCCAGGCTACAGTCTGCCTACAGAACCAACAGACATGTGGACAATGCAGTTAACACTGGACTCCATTTCTTGCTCCGACACTTGGAGTGCCCTGAGACTAGAGGTCGACCGATATGGGTTTTTCAATAGCCGATGCCGATGACGATATTTAGGAGTCGGGGTCAGCCGATGGCCGATATATGCTGCCGATATTTTTTGGCCGAAAATTGGACGTTTTCCCCTCTATTTGCATGATAAAATATCACATTAATAATAACAAACGATACACAAAATTTCTCAACTTAGCATTTACTGAATACTGACTTGTGTAAATTTAAATATAAACTTAAATAACAAAAACACAATACAACTTATAAACAACTTAAACTTATAAACAATAAAGATAGCAGCATCAGAATCTCTTTAGCAGCAAACTCATTCTTCAGCTCCCAAGCTCACGAGTCTGCTGCAGATATTGCACCTGGCTTTTCCTGGTGTTGGCTTTGTGAAATGCTGCCACACAGGATTAGATTTTTGTTCAGCCATCAGACAGCAATTACTAAAACAGAAGAATAAATGCAAGGTTAGAATTTTTATTATAGTACCTTCATCTTCAATTCATTCTACAATTCCAGTATTCCATGCACATTAAAACAATTACACTCTAATACATTTTGAAGAAAAAAAAACACTAAGTGCATCATGGTATGATGAGTAGTGTAACACTAACATGTTGTTTCTGTTGTTAGCAGACAGATAGCTTAAAGCCAAATTCACAATCAGAATCTAGTGATCCCGGAAAATAAAATAAAATAGCTGTCGTATTGCACAGCCTTGTATGCAAGGACAACATAAGCCCCTAGTGATTGTGACGTTGTCTACGTATAAGCCCGTATAAAGGATAGACATGTTTAATGAGGAAACTAACTGCGCAAAGTCATGCACTTTTTATCTAGACGTCTGACAAATTGTTTGAATCTCCGGTCTCAAATGAAAAAAAGTTGCACAGAAGGACCACTGTCAGAATCAGCTCAAGTAAATGGTAACCACGCTTTCGAACAAACACTTTTCTCCGCCATGCATTGTTCTTAGCAGCTCTGTGTCTCCGAGGACGGCGCTGTCTGTGATCAGGGCGGAGTAACGCAACTCTCACACACGCTGCAGTATCTGAGAGCTGCCTGCTCCGCCCCACACACTCACAGAGTGAAACTCTCCGACACAAGAAAAAAAACATAACCGATAACATCGGGCTGATATGGTAATAATTAAAATGTTAACAATTAAAATGATTTTTAACGATTAAAAAACGTCTGTGAGCCCACCAATAAGCGCACAAAACGAACTCTATTAGAATCAATTATCCTTAATGTTACCTGTAAGCTACAGTTGGTTGAAGGCTCATTATCATTACCCCAATTCCCAATAGCGTAATTCGCGTTTTCTTTTAAAGCAACATTTCATAGCAAACTACTTAAATAAACAGGTTGTTGTGTTCTCCAATAAACAGTCCTTTAATTTCAGTTTTATGCTTGCTTTATTAACACACGTTCACTTTCAAGTTCTGGCTGCTATGTCTGTCTAATTCTCGTTGTTCTCGCGATAACTCAGTAACATCCACTATACTACATTTTCCTCCTTTGTTTAAAACAAAAGTCTATAACATAAAAGTTACCTTCTTAATAAATCCCAACAAATTACATTACTTTTAAACTTATCAATAATTCAAATATTAATTTCCTTTTTTTTTTTTTTTTTTTTTTTTTTTTAAGTAACAAACCAAGGGTAGATTTTTTTTTTTTTTCAAGTCTCTCTGTATCTGATGGGCTTTCTAATGACACGGCCCTTCCTGGTAGTGATGACCTCAGATACAGGTGGGTCAGGTTCAAGTGGGATCTCGACTGCTGGAGCGGTGTCAGCAATCGACGCATCTGCTGTGTCATTGTTGATCTCAGCGTTATGGACCAATGGAGGCAGAGAAACCTCAAAGTCCATTACCACAGGCACGCGGCGAAGATGTTTGACATTTCTTATCACCCTTGATCCATCCTCTGTGTTGACCAGTTCAAAGGAGTTGTCGGCGGTGTTTCTCAGTAGTACATAGCGAATGTCTCTGAATGTGGGATCCAGCTTTCCATTCTCCACACCGGCAATGTAGACTACGTCACCAACCTTAAAGTTGTGCTCCTTTGCTCTGCTGGTCTGGTCAGCATACTGTTTCATTTTATTTTTGTATTCCTCGTGATGGTTTCTGACATCTGTTGCTTTCACCTCTCTTTTTGGAGTTCCACCTGCTTCCTCCAGATGTGGACACTTAGTGCGGATGTCTCGTCCAAACATGAGCTTGGCTGGTGTCTCTCCTGACGCCCTGTGTGGTGTCGAGCGGTATGCCATTAATATCTTTGGAAGCTCCTCTTTCCATGCCTTTCCTTCACACTGGGCTGCTCTGAAGGCTTTCTTTAGGTATCTGTGAAACCTCTCAATTTTTCCGTTGCTCTTTGGATAATACGGTGATGCTCTGATGTGCTTAATTCCACATGACTTAAGGAATAACTCAAAAAGCTGCCCTACAAACTGCCTACCATTATCAGTAACAGCTTCTAGGGGATAGCCAAATCTAGCAAATATCTTAGTCAGTTCTGCAACTACAGTGGCTGAGGAAATGTCCGAAATAACGACAGCCTCTGGAAAAGAAGTATAGTAGTCTATCACAGTTAGTACATACTGGTTTTGGATAGGACCTACCAGATCAATACCTATCTTAGTCCATGGTCTTGGTGGTAATTCGAGTGGTTGGAGGGGTTGATCATTATGTAATGGCAGGTTGAGCACACAGGCGGAGCAGTTTCTGATCAGTCTCTCTACATCTAGGTCCATGTTGGGCCAGTAGAACTTGCTCCTCAGATATTGTTTCGTACGGACCACCCCTTGGTGAGTCTCGTGTCCGATCCTCAGTGCTTGTTTCACCATTGCTCTTGGTAGCACTATCCTGTGTCCTCTCAGCACAAGTCCATCATATGTGCACAACTCTCCAGCGCATCTGTTGTAAGGCTGCAATTCCTCTGGGACTGGGTTTGGCCATTTTCCTGTCTCCACAATTGTTTTTAGTTGCTTCAGTGTGTCATCTTCGGTCATTTTCTGTTGTATGTCCTCAAGGTTCATGGCTTGTACATCATGCATTGTCACTGATAGCACTCTGTCCACATACGTTTCCACATATTCATTATACTCTGTCTCAGGTAAAGGAAGTCGTGAAAGTGAATCCGCTACATTGGACTTTCCGACTATATGTTCTATCCTGTAGTCATATGGTTGTAATCTTAAGCCAAATCTCTGTATTCGTGGTGGTGACAGCGTTGCTTTCTCTGGGTTGAACATGTAAATGAGGGGTTTGTGGTCTGTTTGCAGAGTAAACTTCGCCCCCCACAAGTACCTTCTAAAATGTTCCACAGCCCATACACATCCTAAAGCTTCCCGTTCTATCTGAGAGTAGCGACGTTCTGTTGGGGTCAATGAACGGCTTGCATAGGCTACCGGCTTGTTCTGTCCATCTGATTGGGTCTGTAGCAAAACTGCACCTAGTCCTACTGGACTTGCATCGCTAATGACTATTGTTGGTGCATCTAGTTTAAAGTAGGCCAAGCATGGCTCATTCACCAGTGCTTCTTTCATTGCTTGGAATGATCTTTCTGTTTCACTTGTCCATTCCCATGCCTGTCCTTTCCTAGTCAGCTTCCGTAGTGGTTCTGATAAATTTGCATAGTTAGGTATGAATTTCATCAGAAATCCACAGGTGCCTAGGAATGAGCGGAGTAGCTGGACGTTCTCAGGTCTGGGTGCTTTGCAGACGGCTTTGACCTTTCTCGGGTCTGGTTTAATTCCTTTAGCGGTGATCAAATGTCCGAGTATCTCAATTTGTTGTAATCCAAAGATGCACTTGTCTCTGTTGAGAGTTAAACCTCTGTTCTCAAATCTCTGAAAGACTTGTCTAAGTCTCTGTTCAAGTTGCTCTTCGTTTTCTCCGAAGACTACTACATCATCCATGTAGCAGACGGTGCCAGGCATTCCACATAACATAGAGTCCATAGCCTTCTGATACGCTTCCGGTGCACTCGATAATCCAAAGGGGACTTTTCTAAAACGGTAGCATCCTCTATGCGTGATGAATGTCGTCAGGGGTCTGGATTCAGGGGCTAAGTCACACTGCCAAAACCCTTTCCGTGCATCCAGCTTAGCAAAGAATTTTGCTCCTTGCACTGCCTGTAAGATGCTATCTACTGTTGGCACTGGGTGTCTTTCCCTGATCACTGCTCTATTCACTTCCCTGAGGTCTACGCATAGCCTCACTTCTTTTGTGTCTTTCTTGGGTACTATCAGAATATTAGAAACCCATTCTGATCCTTCGTTCACTTCCTCTATTATATCTTGTTCAAGCATCTTGTCTAACTCCTGGTTTACAGCTTCTAACATAGGATAAGGCACTCTCCTTAAACCCTGTGCTACAGGCGGGACTTTTTCATCGACTGTAACCTTATGACTGTAACCTTTGATCTGACCTAGTCCTTTGAAAACTAATGGGTACTCTTTAACAAGCTCATTAAATCTCTCTGTCTGCCGTACTGTGTTCACTTTTTCTCCCATGTTAAGTATCTTTAATTCAAAGCTTGTTTTTCTACCTAGCAGTGCTTCTACATTTCCTTCTATGACATATATGTTATCTTTAACTATGCTGTCTTTCCATCTCATTTCTGCTTCAAAGTAACCTACACATTTAAGTGGAGTAGTTTGAGCATAGGCATAGAATCTCTTCTTGGTTGGTTTCAGTTGTGTTCCAGCGGACATTGTTCTTTTATACAGGTCCTCTCCTATAAAGTTTCTACCACTTCCTGTATCTATGACCATTTTCAGCCATTGTCCATTTACCTTGACTGTCTCCGTACCTTCAGGATTTACAGCATGGACAAACTCATCTGAATTTGAATCAGAAGTATCCTGTACTACTGCTCTCACTGGTTTACCTGACTTCGTCTTTTCTTTCTCCTTATTTCTGTCTTTACTTTTGTCACTGTTCTTGTCTGCTTGTGCTTTCTTTTTCTTCCTGAAACACATGCGTGCATAATGTCCCTTTTTCTGACAGAATAGGCACGTCGCTGTCTTGGCTCCGCAATCATCTGCTGTGTGAGTGTCCATTCCACATCTGTAACACTGGGTGTCGCTGTTGGCTTGCTCTTGGCTGCGTCTCGCTCCCCGCGCTGCTCCAGCTTTCCATCCGCGATCCACGCGCACACCCCTCCCGGTGAATTGAATCCGGTTGTCTCCGGCTCTGCGACCAGCACTCTCCGTGAAAAGTTTGGATTCTGCCTGTGCTGCTTCAAAGGCCCTTGCAGTCGACAGTGCTTTGTCTAAACTCAGTCCATCCTCCTGCAACAATTTGTTGCGCAGCTTTTTCACGGTGCATTTTTCCACTATCTGATCACGTATCATGTCGCTCTCCAGTGTGCCAAAGTCACATGATTTTGCCAGTTCTCTCAATGCATTCACGAAAGCATCTACTGACTCGTCAGGGTACTGAGCTCTCTGTCTAAACTTGTGTCTCTCTAAGACTACATTTCTCCGTGGAGTGAAATATGCATCTAAAGCGGCAACAGTCTGAGCATGTGTACCTTTGACTCCTGGTAAGTTTGCAAAAATCCTCTGCGTAGGTGCTCCTATACAATGCAACAGCGTGGCACGCCTCACCAAATCCGGTGCATTAATAGTGCCACTGGCAACTTCGAAAAAGCTGTAAGCGTCCTTCCACAGGTTATACTCTGTGAATAAATCAGACGCTCCGAGGTTCAGCGGGAACGGCGGAACCAGTTGAGCGTAGCCGGGTCCTGCTGCAGCTCGCGCAGCTCCGTCATCATGCGACATAGCTCCGGTAATAGTAAGTTTCGTCTTTGTTTGTTTTCTTTTTCTTTTTTGTCGGCACGGACGTAGAATCCCAGTCGCCTTGCCTTGGGTTCTTGGCAAACTGTCTCCTCGTCGCCAAATGTTGTGTTCTCCAATAAACAGTCCTTTAATTTCAGTTTTATGCTTGCTTTATTAACACACGTTCACTTTCAAGTTCTGGCTGCTATGTCTGTCTAATTCTCGTTGTTCTCGCGATAACTCAGTAACATCCACTATACTACACAGGTCATTGAAAGATCAGAATTTAAGCCTTACTGTTTTATCCCAGGACTCTTCCAAAACTTCTGGCTGTGGTCCTGCACAAGGCAGCATGGGTCACGTGTTCCACAGCAACAATAACACTGGGCTGCCTGCAGACGTGCCTGTCTGAAAATCGGCGTAGTGCACTCGGATATCGGCCGATGCGGATACATTAAAAATGCTAAATATCGGCCCGATATATCGGCCGGCCGATATATCGGTCGACCTCTCTACCTGGCTGTTCTCTTTAGGGACAAACACAGGAATGGAGTCTAGTGATCACACCGGAACCTGACTTACCTGAACGGAGATGTACGGAGCAGACTCTCATATGCGAGGGGATGCTCTGGAATGCAAGGTCTTTACGCCCCACCGCTATAAGCTACGCCATCCGACGCCATTTCGTCAACTCTTCCACTTTTGCTTGTCTTTTCCAATCCAGAAAAGAGAAGAAACGTATACCGGTCCTGAAGACCGAAGAGAGACCCGAGTCAATATGGGGCCGCCGCTTAGCGGGTCGCCGTTAGCCGGGCCTCTGTGACGCCCCCGCTCAGAGTAGAATGCCCAGGGACGTCGCAGCCACCGGCGTCCTCCCTGTCCTCCTGTCCTCTCAAGAAACAGCAATCATTTAAACAAACATGAGGGAAAATTCAAAAGGCAAAGATGACGTCATGCCTTACCTCAGCACAGCTGCCCACCGCACAAACGACAGCGTGTCACCTTATTTTAAAAAAAAAAGAAAAAAGAAAAACGGCGGGAAATGGGGGCCGCGCACGGACAGGGCCCCTCCCTCACAGCACATGCGGCTAATTAGCTGGCCATCCAGAGGCACTCAGTCTATTAGTCACCCATTCAGTCAGTCAGTTCTGACTTTCAGCAACAGTGGGCAGTAGAGGTGCACCGTTCCCGGAAGCACTGCAATACCGGGTTGATGCCTGGAGCAGACGGGGCAAGCCCCACTTCCGGCTCCCTGTTTCAAAAATCCGTTTAATATGCAGTGTTGTGCCTGAACGAGTTCATTGAACGATCGTTCATGAACTCGTTCATATTCTGGGTGAGCGTGAACTGAACGTGCTGTATATCTGCCTGATGAACGTGAACGTGAATGCGCTCATTCTGGCGTTTATGAACGTCGTTCTCTCGTAGTTCAATTTTGTTCTAGAGAGTGCCAGATTTCCATGGAGCCAGGCAAAATCCCGGCTATAACCACTGACTGTACAATATCTAGGCTACAACCGCTACAACACAATCTAAAACGGGCTTTATTATATAGGGGGAAAGACCAGATCTGGCAACACCAGCCACCACAGAGTCGCACCGCGCATGCGTCATTAAATTGCGAAGGATGAATGGAGGCAAAATCCGATGAAGGCAGCGGCACTACTTCTGTCTCAATGATGAATGAAACTTCATATGTCCACCTAAAAGAATTTTTTTAAAAGGTCAGCGATGATCCAGGTGGGAAAAACCTTACCTTTTTGTGTAAACTGTGCCCGCCGGGTCTCAAGAAGCAACTCCGCACATCAACAACATCAACAGCAAACTTGAAACGGCATATTGAAATAAAGCACCCGTCTAACCTTTTAAGGTATGTGCAGGTCACTAAAAAATCAAAAGACACGGCAACGGCGTGCCAAAACAGATCCTGTTCTACCACCCAAAACCAAATAACGGCGTACAGTAACGGCAGCTCCGTTATCTCCCAGCCGCAGCTGGACAACCTGGATTTGCAGTATATTGTTGGAGACCTGCAGCCTTTGAGGAAAGTGGAAAAGCCAGCTTTCATAAACTTAATAAAGGGGTTGCAGCCATCCAAAAAGGTGACATCAAGAAAAAAAGTACAAACTGCTGAACAAGAAATTTGAAGAAAACGTATGTGAACTTAAAACTAAACTCTCTGCGGTCGATGCTGTGTGCACAACAGCAGATTGCTGGTCAGCTGTGAACAAAGCATTTATGGGCATCACTATCCACTGGCTGAACAAAAATGATGTTTCTAAGAGACATTCTGCAGTCCTGGCATGTCGGCGTATTAAAGGAGCACATACACATGATGTGTTGGCAAAATTATTGTCAGATGTCAACAAAGAATTCAAAATCCACAACAAGGTTGTGTGTACAGTTACAGACAACGCTTCAAATTTTGTCAAGGCGTTCAATTGTTTTGGGATGGATGTTGCTATTGATACTCAAGAGCCAGAGACAGTGGTCCACTTTGATGAAACTAAAAGTGAAGATGACAGTGAACCAGAGTCAGCCTTTGCTGCTGCCAGTGAGAACTCAGATGAAGATGACCAGATGGAGCCTCATTCTCTCTCAGGTCTGGATCATCCCTCTCTCCCCCCTCATAGAAGGTGCATAGCTCACACCTTGAATCTAGTGGCCAAAGATACAGAAAAAGTAACTGAACCACGTTACAAAACAATGTCGAGAGCTGTTTTTGCAAAAGCTTCTGCTTTGTGGAACCGAGTTAAGCGAAGTCCAAAGGCTTCTGATACTGTGGAGGAAAAGCTTGGGATTAGCTTTATTGTGCCAAATGACACAAGATGGAACTCTGTATTTCTTGCCATGGAGAGACTGTCTCGCATAGCAACATTAACTACCAGGGCAGAAATAAATGTGGCTGAGGTCCCCCCTGCAAATGATGCCACTCCCCTACATGATGCTGATTCTGCACACTGTGAGTGATGAGTTTGGCTTTCGCCGATTCTCTCCACATGAAGTCAACTTCATTCACAAATTTGTGGACGTGATGAGACCTTTAGCACTTGCATTAAACATCCTCCAAGCAGAGAAAAACATCTTTCTTGGCTACCTGGCTCCAACCATCGTGCAACTGCAATGTCTTATGAATGACCTGTTGGATGAGAGCATGAAGCAGACTGCTGCAGAGGGTCTCATTACATGCCGTCCCCTTATAGAGAGCATCTTGCAGTCACTGAGTACAAGGCTGGCAGATCTTCTGGAGAAGAGGGAGCACATACTCTCCGCTATGCTGATGCCAAGATTCAAGCTAGACTGGGTCCAAGATGAGGAAAAACGTGTGCTGTACAGATTGATGCTGAAAAGAGAATTTCAAACCCTCAGCTCTGATGACTCAGCTGCAAGAGACTTAGGTCAACCCCAGTCCAGTGGTGAAATGGGGAAGAAAGATTCTGCAGCTTCATTCTTCAGATTTAACAGAAAAACTCCGGTTTCTCAAAAAACTGAAGTGGACACCTATTTGGATGCTCCAACCACAGATGGGTTTGATGAATACATGCAGTTTTCAAAGCTCAAAAGGCTGTTCATAAAACACAACACTGCACTGCCCTCAAGCGCTCCAGTAGAGAGGCTCTTCAGCGTCGGTGGTCTAATATTCAGGTATGGACAAACTGTGATTATATTCCATAATTAATATGCTTTGGTCATAAGTACAGTAAATACCTACCCTCAATCATAGTTATGTCTTGGTGATATTATTTTAATGCTGCTCATGTAGCTAATAGTAATTGTGGTTTTCAATATAAACTTTGGTCAAATTATTTCAGTGATTGCCTCAGTACACAATTCCTTTTAATACAGATTACTGTTACCATTTTTTGCACAATAATCATGATGCTAAAATTTCTTGTTTCGTCTCATTCAGGCCCAGGAGAAACCGACTGGGAGATGCCAACTTTGAGAAGCAGCTGATCTTGAATGCCAACAAAAAGATCTGAAGGTATCTTAAATATTGTTCTGACCTATTTATTGGGCTATAGAAGCACAATGGAGATGAGTGTGTGGGTGTGCAGAGGTGAGCTGCATAAAAATAACAGAGCATATCTTGTTTTTACAGGAAGCAAGACACAGCAGATCTAGCAGGGAGAGACCACTGGGACCAGTGACAGAGGATCTTCATTCAGATAAGGGGTTTTCAAGCTGGATAAAAAATGTTAAGACCCCCCAAACTGCTATTTCTGTCTCTTTGGGGGGGTCTGGATCTTGATCGGTGGTTACTGTACCCCCCAGTTCCCCCCGTAATTCGAACCATGTGTCTATGCTGCTGAAATGAGCCTTGCATATTGCGAGTTGGACCGAAATCATCTTAGTGAAGTTTAGTTTGGTATTTGTAAAGCTGGCCTATCCAGTCATGCAAAAGGTTAAACTTCTTAATTAACTATATGCAGTGGTGTAAAATTCAGCTTTCTTACTTTTGACATGAATGAACTTACTTTAATTAATTAAGCTACATATCACCCATCCATGTTTCCTAGCATTTCCAGCACTGGAATGAAAATGATGCAGAGCTTAATTAAAGCACTGAACAGCTGTTGCCATCCCACCAGCAGGGGGCAGGGCTGCCCTTCATCATATCAAGCAACGCAGTGTGAGGCTTCCTATGCATCTTGCTCCCTCCCTCTCCGCCTTGGCTTTGTTCAGTCATCTTACTTTGTGTTTCTGTGCCTGTGTGCTTTGCTTGTTTCAACTGGTTTTAGGATCTAAACTGGTTAAAGACCATGGGGCGGCTGGTTAAGGAGGCTCACCAAAGCCTACACTGTCTGTAGTCTACACTGCCTACCCCTCACCCAACAAATCGTCAGTCTCATGACACCAGGCAGATGGTACTGGAGTGTTAATACCAGAACATCCCGACTCCGGAACAGTCTGTACCCCCAGGCCAACAGAAGGATCAACTACTGCCACCCTCTGCCAGCTGTGCCCCCACCTCAGGCACTATGGTAATGGTCACCCAGCTCACTGCACTCTGCACCTTACATGCAGTTGCACCTGCTTTTTATACTGGACTGATAAGCACCAGTCACTTCATGCTGCAGTTTCTTCTTCCCTACGGTCCTCATATGCATGTATATTGTCATGTATAGGTTAAGTTTTCTGGACTGATAAGCAGCAGCCACTTTGCACTGCACATTCCGACTCCATACCCATATCTATAGTTTACATTGTTATGTATATTTCCTGTATGTATGCATGTCTGTTTTACATTGGTAACTGCATATATTTCTTTATTCCATAAATTCTACAGAATAGTGGAATACCTGCATGGATTTAAATTCCCCGCTGCATTCCACTGTGCGTTTCTGTTTATCAGTGCCGTCCTTCCACGCACACGGACTCTGCCACGGGCATGTGCACACGTACGCCACACACTCACACACATCACGTACTTCACATACTCGCGTATCACATCTGCCATTTCTTACCTGCTTCACACCCCCATCAAGATTATCCATAGTTTGTTGCAGTTTCTATTAAGCAAATAAATGCTTTTTTATTAAACCAATCGCTGTTTTGTGTTCATTCGGGTAGGACAGAAGCCAGCATACTATCCAAAGAAGCCCCACAACCTTCAGGTATATTTATGTTCATTTTTGAACTACTTATCTGATGGGATTTGGTGGGATATGAGACTGACTGAGACTGATTAAATTACCAGTATCACCCAGCACCAACACATCCCAGTTTGCTGTTTTGACCACTTTAAATCATGCATAAGATGTTGCTTGTTGGCCATAACTGATTACAGAACTAATGTGTAGCCAAACTGTTTTCCAACAAGCTCACAGAATAATTTTTATTGCATAATTATTTTTATATTTGTTTTGAAGAATAAAATATAGTTATTAAGGAACTGTGTGTGGTTTATCTGTTAAACTGACCACTGAACTTTAACATAAACAGAGGAAACATCACATAATGCTATAATCACAATTAACACAAATGCTTCGTCAAGAACCCCTGGGTTACATCACAAGCGACTGTCTCTGTGAGTGAGTGGAGTCTTTGGCTCTGTAGCCCTTCGTGATGGTGTCTGTATCTCATGGCCTGCTGTTCCCTTGCACGCTACTCTTCCAGTGTAGGTATTGAGGCACTGAGGTTGTCTGTCAGGTGGCTGAGGTGAGTAGAGTTGCACCACCTCTTCCAGTAGCTGCACCAGGACCCTCCCCGGTAGAGCTCAGCCTGACAAATGGTCAGTATTAGGGTGTACTCACACTTGGCCCGGTTGCCTTATATCATGCTTGAGCATGATATAAGGCTTCAGGTGTTTCATTCAGACCCATTGCCAAAAGTGTATAAAATCAAGCACCTAGCCATGCAGTTGGGTTTACAATAATTTGTGAAAGAATGGGTCGTTCTGAAGATCTCAGTGAATTCTAGCCTGGTATTGTCATTGGATACCAGGGTGAACTGGAAATGGGCTTTGGGAGAACAAAGGTGGGACACGACCTTGGGGCAAAAACTTAACTGAGGCAGGAGGGGACAGGACTGAGCTAGGGGGTCTGCTGGTCCCCAGAAAGCAGGGCATTGACCCTGGGACACGAGCCCCTGCTGGGTCTTGGGAGGCCAGAAGGGCCAGATTGAGCCAAGGGGAAGGCAGGGTTGGGGCCGAGAGGCACTGTGGGCATCGCCAGGACTGTAAGGCTGAGGGACGCTGTCAGGACCACAGGGCAGGGAGGGGGCCGTCATTGGGACCACAAGGCGGGAGGGGCACCGTCAGTACTGCAAGCCTGGGACCTGCGGGTGAAGGGGAACCTGCAGGGCAAGGACATGGACGGGGGCAGGAACAGGAACCAGAGGGGCCTGCAGGGCAGGAGGGCCCAGAGTAGCCGGAGCAGTGGCCACGGATGGTGGCTTTTCCCAAGGACAGTGGGCTGGAGACGTCTTGGACCTGGAGTGAAGACAGAAACAGAGGAAGGGAACAAGCAGAGGGTGTGGGGGGAACAAGACTGCAAGACAAGTTAAAGTTTATGGGAACACAGGTGATCTGTACAACATGCCCTTAATGAGGGATACTGTGCTTAATAAATAAACAATAAATAAAACACAAATACATAACAGGGCTAATTATTTTTATGTGTGTGCAGTTTAAACAAAATGAAATCAAATTAACTTACCTGGGGATTTTAGTAATTCTGGAATTCTGAAAAATAATACTTTAAAAATAATAATTTAAAAATCTACTTAGAAATATACACACACCTAAAGGATTATTAGGAACACCTGTTCAATTTCTCATTAATGCAATTATCTAATCAACCAATCACATGGCAGTTGCTTCAATGCATTTAGGGGTGTGGTCCTGGTCAAGACAATCTCCTGAACTCCAAACTGAATGTCAGAATGGGAAAGAAAGGTGATTTAAGCAATTTTGAGCGTGGCATGGTTGTTGGTGCCAGACGGGCCGGTCTGAGTATTTCACAATCTGCTGAGTTACTGGGATTTTCACGCACAACCATTTCTAGGGTTTACAAAGAATGGTGTGCAAAGTGAAAAACATCCAGTATGCGGCAGTCCTGTGGGCGAAAATGCCTTGTTGATGCTAGAGGTCAGAGGAGAATGGGCCGACTGATTCAAGCTGATAGAAGAGCAACTTTGACTGAAATAACCACTCGTTACAACCGAGGTATGCAGCAAAGCATTTGTGAAGCCACAACATGCACAACCTTGAGGCGGATGGGCTACAACAGCAGAAGACCCCACCGGGTACCACTGATCTCCACTACAAATAGGAAAAAGAGGCTACAATTTGCACGAGCTCACCAAAATTGGACAGTTGAAGACTGGAAAAATGTTGCCTGGTCTGATGAGTCTCGATTTCTGTTGAGACATTCAAATGGTAGAGTCAGAATTTGGCGTAAACAGAATGAGAACATGGATCCATCATGCCTTGTTACCACTGTGCAGGCTGCTGGTGGTGTAATGGTGTGGGGGATGTTTTCTTGGCACACTTTAGGCCCCTTAGTGCCAATTGGGCATCGTTTAAATGCCACGGCCTACCTGAGCATTGTTTCTGACCATGTCCATCCCTTTATGACCACCATGTACCCATCCTCTGATGGCTACTTCCACCAGGATAATGCACCATGTCACAAAGCTCGAATCATTTCAAATTGGTTTCTTGAACATGACAATGAGTTCACTGTACTAAAATGGCCCCCACAGTCACCAGATCTCAACCCAATAGAGCATCTTTGGGATGTGGTGGAACGGGAGCTTCGTGCCCTGGATGTGCATCCCACAAATCTCCATCAACTGCAAGATGCTATCCTATCAATATGGGCCAACATTTCTAAAGAATGCTTTCAGCACCTTGTTGAATCAATGTCACGTAGAATTAAGGCAGTTCTGAAGGCGAAAGGGGGTCAAACACCGTATTAGTATGGTGTTCCTCATAATCTTTTAGGTGAGTGTACATTATTCTCTTAATAAACGTTAAACATTATTATGAAACATTCCACATATACATCTCAAAATTTATCACAATTTATCATTAATTCATTATCTGTGATACTCTTTCAATTATTTAATGTTCCCCAAATAGCGGCAGCAGAACCACAATTTCATCTTCTTCGTATTTTGGCTCTTCTCTGTGTCGTTGGTCCAGGAAACAGCTCTCGCAATTCTCATTCTGGTGAATAAACAAGACATATGATTAACTAGCCATATGTGATACTCGCAAAGCCAAATCTGCACTGTATTATTTCAACTTCATTCCTAAATGCTATTCATCAAGAATGCCTATGGAAAGAGATGGAGCCTTCATTAGCTGCTCGTGGCGTCGAGGCTACTCCGGCAGTAACGGCCGAATTGCTAAAACTGCTTCACAATACAGTAAAGCTTGCGAAATTATGACGCTGCTTCGATACGCTATAACATCGCCATGGTACCGAACCTAGCAAAAGGTTAATCTTACTTCAAGAACATGGGACATTTAAAAAGTAAACGTATAAGCGATCTTTTCAGAATAACATCTTCAGATGAAATGCATTATCACAGGCCAATCATATCAACCATAAGTCTTATTGTTTTTAACACAATAAGTTTAACACAAAATATTTTCTCTTACCATTTAAATATAAACAATCATATTAAGAATAATGGCCACAGCATCTACAGTTTAAACTACTAATTATAAATATATTTCAACGATATTGTGCCGCAATATTTGCATGTACAATATCAGGACATAAAATCAAATATAAAATTAAATATGGTAGCAAAACATAATCTGAAGAAATAGCAAGAAACATACGAAGAGATGCTGCTCACCTCTGCGCCATCTCTCTGTCAGAATGTTTGTGTTTAACCTGCAATGATTTTGTTTCTGTGGAAACCACTGAGATATTTAATTGGTCGAAATGTATGAAGCGATGTACTGACATTATGTTCAACGAATAAAAACAAGAATTTATTGTCAGGGAGGGACGAATTTGAAGCTGGTCCAATCAGAAGTAGTATCTTTATATTGTGCTTACTGTAGCTGGGCGTGATTGGATATCTATCTGCCTTTCAAGCCCCCAAATCATGTATCTACTTGTCAATAGGTAACCACGCAGCTCTCTCTATAAAGTCTGTCTGTAATTTTCTTATGACATTATGTTTTTGCTAGGCAGCATTACGGTAATGCGTAATACCGCTGTATTGGGGGTGTACCGCCGCTGTATTTCCATAGCTGGTTGACGCAATTAGCATTTTAGCAACATTGGTAGGCCGACGTCAACTCTCAACGAATTTCATAGGCAACATCTAGAATTCAGGAACTAGTAGGTCTTCAGATAGTTGTTTACGCTTTTGAGAAAGAAGACTATAGTTCTTGTTATTCAAATTCAGTATCCTGGTGTTTTTAATTTCGAAGATATGTCATATACAAGTTTTTTGAGAGACAAAATTTTGGTTTGATTTCTATTTTATTTTATGTTAAATAAAGTTCATTTAAAACCATTTTACAATTAGTGCAGTGTTTCCTTTAGAATTAGTGCAGTGTCCTTAAAAACTGCATGTTCTAATGTTCAAACCTAACGCCATGCCATAATAACTGCTTTGCAGATATTCCATTCAGGAATCTATAGAGGATATAGGTAAGCCAGTCTGTGTGTGTTTGGGTGGGTGGTAATGTATATATTATGTTGTGGGGACCAAATGTCCCCACAGTGTTATAAAAACATGTTATTTTTACTTTGTAGGGACATGTTTTTGGTGCCCAAATGAAAAAACTCAATTTTATAGAATTCTGTGAATGCAATCAAAGGAATAATAATTCAAAAAGTCTTGTATTTTGTTTGCTTACTTACTGTTACTTCTTGGTTACTACTGTAGGGATTAAGGATTAAGGTTGCCATAGTTAGGATTGGGGTTATGCCCATACAAATGAATGGAGAATCCCCACAAATATTCAGATACCTAATCTCTCTCTCTCTCTCTCTCTCTGTGTGTGTGTGTGTGGTACTATTACTATTCAAATAAGCTATCGGATCACCTTTCAGACAACAACCCCAGAAAGGTATGGGAGGGCCTGAAACACATCACCAATTACAAAGGCAGCGGGGCAAATACAGAAAACATGGACATCTCATTAGCAGAGGAACTAAACCACTTCTTTGCCCACTTTGAGAGAGCTGTAGACACCCCTACCATGCAGACCGCCTTGCCCATTGCCTCCTCTGAGCCCAGCTCACACACACTCACCCTCCAAGAACACCAGGTTTACAATATGTTCAGAGCAGTTAATCAGAGGAAAGCTGCTGGCCCTGACGGAATACCTGGGAGTGTGCTCAAAGTCTGTGCCGACCAGCTGTCTCCTGTGTTCACCAGACTTTTCAACCTCTCCCTGTCACAAGCCACTGTCCCTCATTGCTTGAAATCTGCAACTATAGTACCAGTCCCCAAGTCCTCCTCCATCAGTGACCTCAATGACTACAGACCCATTGCATTGACACCCGTGGTTGCGAAGTGCTTTGAGAAGCTGGTCCTAAAGCACATAAAGGACTGCCTCCCCCCCAGCTTCGACCCCCACCAGTTTGCATATAAGGCAAACAGGTCCACTGAGGATGCAATCTCCACTGCCCTCCACTCTGCTCTGTATCACCTAGAGAATCCTAGGACTTCAGTAAGGATGCTCTTCATTGATTTTAGCTCAGCCTTTAATACCATCATCCCAGAAATCCTCATAGCCAAGCTGGTTAACCTGGACTTCCCCCCCGCTACATGTGCATGGATCAAAAACTTCCTTACTGACCGGACACAATCTGTCAAGGTTGGTAACCGGAGATCATCCACCCTGTCACTCAGCACTGGCTCACCACAGGGATGTGTGCTGAGCCCTCTCCTGTATACCATCTACACCAGTGACTGCACCCCCACGCATCCCTGCAACACCATTATCAAATTCGCAGATGACACCACTCTGGTTGGGCTCATCACTAACGATGACGACACCGCCTACAGAGATGAGGTCCAGAGCCTGACAGAATGGTGTGACTACAACAACCTAACCCTCAACACCAGGAAAACCAAGGAGTTGGTCATGGACTTCCGGAAGACAAAAGCTGATCCCCCCCCCCTCTCTATAAAAGGTGACTATGTGGAGAGGGTGTCCTCCTTCAAGTTTCTCGGGACCCACATCTCCGAGGATCTGTCTTGGACTACAAACACTACCGCCCTAGTGAAGAAAGCCCAGCAACTCCTCTATTTCCTGAGGGTTCTGAAATGGAACAGGCTGCAAACCAATCTGCTGGTGTCCTTCTATCAAGCCACAATCGAGAGTGTGCTGGCACATGCCATCCCCGTGTGGTACGCTGGCTGTACAGCTGCCGATAAGAAGAGACTCCAGGGGGTCACTAGAACAGCAGAGAAGGTGATTGGCTGTCCACTCCCCTCCCTGGACTCCATTGCTAGCTCTAGGTGTCTCTCCAGAGCCAGGGCGATCATAAAAGACCACCTCCATCCTAACCACCACCTATTCAACATACTGCCCTCTGGAAAAAGGTTCAGATCCATCAGGTGCAAAACATAAGAACATAAGAACATAAGAAATTTACAAACAAGAGGAGGCCATTCGGCCCATCAAGCTCGTTTGGGGAGAACTTAACTAATAGCTCAGAGTTGTTAAAATCTTATCTAGCTCTGATTTAAAGGAACCCATGGTTTTAGCTTCCACTACACTAGCAGGAAGACTATTCCATACTCTAACTACACGCTGTGTAAAGAAGTGCTTCCTCAAATTTGTTTTAAAATGTTCTCCCGCTAATTTCCACATATGGCCACGAGTTCTAGTATTTAGACTAATATTGAAATAGTCATTTGGCTGAACAGCATCCAGACCCGTTAGAATCTTATAGACCTGAATCATATCCCCCCTTAGTCTCCTTTGCTCAAGGCTAAACAGATTCAGTTCCGCTAACCTCTCCTCATAAGACATTCCTCTAAGACCAGGAATCATTCTCGTAGCTCTTCGTTGCACCTTTTCTAAGGCAGCAATGTCCTTCTTGAGGTATGGTGACCAAACCTGCACACAGTATTCTAGGTGGGGTCTTACCAAGGAATTATATAAGTGTAACATAACCTCCCTTGACTTAAACTCCACACACCTAGAGATATAACCCAACATTCTGTTCGCCTTTTTTATTGCTTCCTCACACTGGCGAGAGTGGGACATGGAAGCATCAACATACATACCGAGATCTTTCTCGTAATCAGCTACCTTTATTTCAGTGGAACCCATAAAATATCTGTACTTTATATTTCTGCTCCCTGCATGGATTACCTTACATTTATCCGTGTTAAATTTCATCTGCCAAGTATCAGCCCATTCGCTAATTAAATCCAGATCCCGTTGAAGCCTCTCTGCTGCTAGATCAGTATCTGCTACACCGCCCACCTTGGTGTCGTCTGCAAATTTAACCAGTTTACTGTATGTATTTGTATCAATATCATTAATGTAAATTAGGAACAATAGTGGTCCTAAAATTGAACCCTGCGGTACCCCACTATGAACGGAGGCCCACTGTGACATTGTGCCTCTAATAACTACTCGCTGCTTCCTGTCAGTTTTTGATCCAAGCTGCCACAGTTCCTAAAATCCCTGCAGCTTTAAGCTTTAGCAAGAGCCGTTTGTGGGGGACAACATCAAAGGCCTTCTGGAAATCTAAGTAAATCACATCACTCAGTAAAACAGAGTAAAAAATAGCTTCTACCCATGGGCAGTCAGAACTCTTAATGCACCAGATCACTAACATTACTCCTTCAATCCTCCCCTCACTGCTATCTTTTTAAGCTTATGGTGTCCATAAGTATGTATGTGTGTATGGGTGTGGGTGTGTGCGTGTGCACGTGTTTGTGCAGTTTTCGTCCATACTCCATACTCACTGCTGCTACTGACTATGGCTCTATGTGCAATATCTTGGCAAATGTGCAATTACCAACCTACCCAATAGTGTCACTTATCTATGACAAAAGCCCTTCCCCCTTATTTATTATATTTATGACACCCTTGCATATACCCCCCAATGTCTCTTGTACCTATACATTGTATATACTGTGTTTATTATTCTTATATCTTGTACTGACACTTTCTTGCATCTTTGTGTTCTTGCTAGCTAATTTCGTTGTCCAGGCAACTGTACAATGACAATAAAAAGTCTTGAAGTCTTGTCATGTTGGGATTACAGTTTTCTCCATAGAAATGAATGGAGAGTCCCCACAAAGATATAATTACAAACACTGTGTGTGTGTGTGTGTGTGTGTGTGTGTGTGTGTGTGTTGTGTGTGGTATCAGATCAGTCTCTGAGAGTTCAGTAGTCTGATGTCATGTTTCTGAGTCTGGGTTGAAGGCCTGAATGCTTTTCCAGACGCTAGGAGTGTGAAAAGATAATGTGAGGGGTGGGTGGGGTCATCCACAATGTTGGTGGCTATGCAGATGGAGCGTGTGATGTGAATGTCCATGACGGAGGGGAGAGAGACTCTAAT
Organism: Paramormyrops kingsleyae; assembly: GCF_048594095.1. Lineage (NCBI taxonomy): Eukaryota > Metazoa > Chordata > Actinopteri > Osteoglossiformes > Mormyridae > Paramormyrops > Paramormyrops kingsleyae. The sequence goes on along the minus strand of NC_132820.1, from coordinate 21,788,387 downwards.
GATCTTCTCAGCTATCCTCACTATCCGTGGGTCTTGTGATCTGAGGCTTGGAAAAACATGTTGTGCTGCTCAACCTTGGCACAATGATATGGGTGAATCATGGACGCAATAGAATTTGGGGATGATTAGTCCATACAGGGACAGAATCATTCCATACCTCAATCACCTCGTACGTATGTCTGCTAGGTGGAGTTGCTCCTAACTGTGCGCAGTGGAGTTGAACAATCACAACTTCCCAGAATATTACAGTAACAGGAGGACAGTGAACAAGTCTTATTAATTCTATGCTGTGTGGACGATGTAACCGTCCGCGTGTTCACCTTAATACACAGGACATTCAAGCCATTGCAGAATCCAAACCCAGAAATGCAGCTCCCTCCACCAGCAACGCCAATATAGAAACTGCCACAAAATCCATGCCCCCTGATAACCAGCCCCTTTTATTTCCACCACCGTCGTGGGGACCGTACTACAAAGAGTCAACGCAAGGTAAGCTGCAAAGTGCAAACAAATTTACAACCTACCCTACATAGTGCCCTGCGTTTACTTTGTCTGTACTATGAGTACAGTCTTTGCACCTTATCTGTTTGGCACTATATGTCGGTCATTCCTGTTACTTTTCTGTCCTCATGGTTTACTTATATTTTCTCTAACATGAGTCACATATTTAAAGCAAATATATATTTAGGTCTTCGTTATCACGTAAACAGAGACAATACATATAAAAAATGTAAAAACTTTTATTGATATATGCATTAAGGCTGCCATGATTAGTGGGCATAGTCGATGACATGTTCTTCTTCAATATCACTATGCAATTATTGAAGTAGCTATTCTCTAAAGCCCTGCAGTGACATGTAGTTTGTTATACTGTGTTTGTATGAAATGCCTTTTCATATATCATTATTGTTTCAGTTTATGCTGTAGCCATTTGTGCATGAATCTCCTTGCGTCAGAGGAAGTTGGGAGTGGGGTGTGACCTTTATGAAGCAGAATGAGACGAGATGAGTTGTAAAATAAATGGTTACGCTAACTGCAGTGAGACCTTTCTCATGCGGCCCTGCTCAATCTGTGTAGTCATACCATGGCAGTCAGTTAAACAGGGAGGTTTATCTGCAGTGTTGGATTGTCTCCTGGGAACCTGTACAGCCAGTGCTTGGAGTGTGATGTAGGACACGAAATCAGGACCGCCCACTTTTTACTCATTTTAATCTTAAAATATGGACAGTGTGAACTGGAACTTTGCCATTTTGCTCATATCACTTCCTCTGCCAGCACTTGCAGGATGGGCTTCCCCTTTCATTCTGGTTCCTCCCAAGGTTTCTTCCTTCTAGGGAGTTTTTCCTTGCCACTGGTTTGCTCTCTGTGGGCTTTGGGCAGGGATAAGGTAAAGTGCTTTGAGACAATGTAATGTTGTGAAAATGCGCGACACAAGTAATATTGAATTGAAATGAATCACACCAGCTTGTCTCAGCTGACAGCAGCTCTTACTTATCTGATAAGGGGGGGGGGGGGGGGGGGGTATCACATACCTTCTGGTCAACGTCAAAAGAAATTTATATATAAAATAATATATTGCATATTGCTATAACACTCAGTAAATGGGACCTATTATGCTTTTCCCTTTCTATTAGTGTGTTACATGGCTTCAACTGCATGTAAACGGTCTGCAAAGTCTTTAGATGCAAAGTACATAGCAAAGGGAGTAACTCTCAGCACAGAAACCACTCATCTCTCATCTGCCTAAAACACCTCATTGGAATTCCAGCCCTTACTTCCATGACATGATGAGGTCACCTCATAACACAATCCTTATTGTCTGCCTACCTGCAAGGATCTGTCTGCAGACTGAAAGACAGGGGAATGAAGGGTAAACCGACCAATCAAACCACACTGGACTCATTGGGGGTGGGATTAGACAGAGGGTGAATAGACATGTGCATTATGAGAAAACAATATGTGCTTTTCGAACACTGAAGCATGCATACTCTATTCTAGTTGATCATAGATATAAAATTATAAACTGAAAGTGAGCATAATAATGCCCTTTAAGCAACAGTAGGCTGCTGTCCATGGTGCTGAAAACCTGGATTGGCAAATTTTACATGAAATTTTTTCACCTACTTTAACTGTAACCCTCTTATTTTGTTGGCAGTGATGCTCTGTGAAGTCATACAGAGGTGGGTATAGAAAGGATTACAGTGGGTAATAGGTGATTTAGATGAACTTTTTTACATTTGACAACCAAAAGGCTTTGGACAGTCAGTTCAACTTTGGACAATAGCACCTCCAAAAAGTTTCTCTGTCTCTCTTGCTAGTTATTTCTCTTTACCCCCCAGTCAAGGAGGAATCAAATGCAGAAGCACATTGTACAGTAGGAGATGTAAGGTGCAACACACATTAAAAGCTCTTTTGTGTGAACATTATAAAACAGATTAATACATATTAAGCAGTTTGAAACTTTACATTCAGACCTACATCAGTCAGAAAAAGCAGGCGATGACCAGCCCAACCAACAGCTCCATCCCTGATTGTACAGAATCGCTTGTCAGGGTAACTTCTGAAGTCATGACTAAACTAATTTCCCTCTCTGCCTTCAGCTTCACCAGCTAGATTAAACTAATCATTGAGGAGGAAAATACAGTCAAGCCTCACAGTGAAGCCATAAAATACACTTGGGTTAAATGTATTACACTTTTTTCCAATCATTTTGACGTGTTTCTCAATACCATGTCCACTTTTTCCAAACACTTAACACATGCACCATAAAATTGGACTATGTGAGCTAAACTATGTATGCTTTTGCATTGCCTTGACACAATATGCATTCAATCACCACTTCCCCCAAATTTTATGAATACTTCTCTCAGTCAGTGTTTGCCACCAGCAAAACTTTGTACAACTACAGCCGATTTTTCAGATGTTTAGATAATCTGTTCAAAACAGTTAATTTTCAGTGAATTTAAATTAAATTTTATTGCACTGTAAATTGAAATATGCTCCATTTTGACAGACAAAGGACACTATGCACTTGCACTAACACAAATAATTATGCTTTTAGCAGAAATTTTATAATTTTGTTTTTGTTTGCTGCTTTGTTACCATTTATACAAATGAGGTCATAGAGTGTCTCTTTCCTTTTTGCATCGCAACACAATGTATTCTGTGCATAAATAGTGGGTATGGCAACACATATATTACAGTAAAACATTTACATTTATTCATTTAGCAGGTACTTTTTTCCAAAGCGACTTACAGTGAAGTACTGTATCTACAGGGACAGTCCTTCTGGAGCAAGTTGGGGTCAAGGGCCTTTGCTCAGGGGCACAATGGTGGCATCCCCTGGGAGTGAACTCACAAGCTTCCGGTGTTCCGAATGGGAGCCCAGCCAGATCCCTAACTACTAGACCACCACCATCCCCCTAGATCACCACCAAGCACTTTACAATGCTTGAAGCTGGAAAGCTGAATGAAAGCACATACCTGCCTGTAATTTCAGCTAAGCATCTATCTAGGAATTTGTGTGGTTAGTGCCAATTTGCCATATGTACAAATCTTTGGATCCGCATTTTCCATTGCCATTTTTCTTTAGCCAGTTAACAATGGATGCAGCAAGAGACAGAGAAAGAGCAAGAAGACATCAACGGAGAGGAAGAGGAAGAACCATGGCTACTGATGAAATCAGAGCCACAGTATTTGACCATGTTGGAAATCATGGTCTGTCCCTGAGGAAAGCGGGTCTAAGAGTTCAACCCCACCTGCCTAGATCCACAGAGGCATCAATTGTCAGGATTTTCAGACAAAGCAACAAATACTATACACTATTTAGAGCATTCTGACTGAAGGCATTTGATTGATGTGTATATTACTGTAGCGGTGTGATTTGAGAAAAGTCTCCAGGAAAAAACTGACGCATCGATGCACGTTTGTCTTTACTGTAACCCACTACTGTAGGATTTAGCATTTACCTCCCACAGGAGGGAGAGGAAGAATTTACCAGTATTTGTGATTGTGTGGGACAATGTGGCCTTTCATCACTCCCACCAAGTCACAGAGTGGTTTATAGCCCATCCCTGGATGATGTCATTATTCTTGCCACCATACTCTCCATTTCTCAACCCGACTGAAGGATTTTTTTCTGCATGGGGATGGAAGGTATATGACCATCGGCCACATGATCAGATGTGGCTTTTAGATGCAATGGCTGCTGGGTGTGTGGACATCCATGTGGAGGACATCCAGAGCTGGATAAGGCACTGAAAGAGATTTTTTTCCGTGGTGTATTGCAAGAGAAAATAGTGTGATGTTGATGAAAATTTATGGCCAAATGCAAGGGACCGAATGAATTAGTCCAGGACAACAGTATACGCAACTGTATACAGTGAGACTTTGCTATTTGGCGATTTTTGTTTTTTTTTTTTTTCTTTTGTATTGAATGTAATGTACTTTCAGTAGGTGGTTGTAATGTATTTTTCTTTTCCAGTGTATTGCGCAGCTGAATTTATTTACTGTATTATTTGTTTGTATTATGATGTTTACTGTAAGATAACACTAGACATTTTGCAGTGCTTCAAGTTGTTTGTGTTTTTTCATGCATTGTACTTTGTGTGACAAAGTCGTCTTGTGAGAGAGTGCATGTGCTATAGGTTTGGCAGCATGTGCCACTTTTGGGTGAAGTGTGAAGTGTTCTGGTGGTATTACTGCATTTTGCACCGAAAGTTTACAGTGTGAAGTGTTTGGAAAAAGTCATGGTATTGAGACAAGTGTGAAAATGATTGGAAAAAACTGTAATATTGACTTATGTAGCTGAATTTTGTTTATCCACTAGAGGGCAGTCACACACAGGAGCTAAGATAAGATAAGATAAGATAAGATAAGATAAGATAAGATAAGATAAGATAAGATAAGATAAGATAAGATAAGATAAGATATCCTTTATTAGTCCCACAAGTGGGAAATTTGCATTGTCACGGGAGAAAGTGGACAGTACAAGAATAAAGCAGCAAAAATGAAAAACAATAGAATAAAATCTATATATGTACAGAGTGGATATAAAAATATAAACATAAATATATGTACGACACTGTGGAATTGCACTCAAAGAAATATTGCACATAAGAAAACCCCATGGTGTATTGGATGTGTGTGTTTTGTTAGTCTATGTGTGTGTGTGTGTGTGGTCAGCTGCAAGGACTTTGTTATAGAGTCTGACAGCAGTTGGAAGGAAAGACCTTCTGAATCTCTCCTTCCCACATCGTGGATGCAGCAGCCGGCCACTAAAGGAGCTGCTCAGTGCTGTCAGAGTCTCCTGCATGGGGTGATAGATGTTATCCAACAGGGATGGCAGCTTAGCCACCATTCTCCTGTCACTCACACCCTCCACTGGGTCCAGAGGGCATCCTAGAACAGAGCTGGCCCTCCGGATCAGCCTGTTTAGTCTCTTCCTGTCCCCAGCAGAGATGCTGCTGCCCCAGCAGACCACACCGTCTAAACTAAACACACCGTCTAAACTAAACACACCGTCTAAACCAGGGGTGTCGGACTCCAGTCCTGGAGGTTGTATAGCTTAGTTCTTTCCCTGTTCCACTACAAATGATTCAGCTCAAGAGCTGTGTGGTAATTAGCACATGGAGTTGAATCAGGTGTGTTAAATGAGGGGAAACCCAAAAATGTGCAGGGCTCTTGCTCTCCAGGACTGGAGTTTGACACCTGTGCTCTAAACCAACCATCTAAACCAAGGGATCTGATGCCTCAGGAAGTCAAGTCATTTATTTATAGAGCACATTTAAAAACAACAGGAGTTTATCCAAAGTGCTTCCCAGTCTAGAGAGAACTGATTAGCAAGTACTATATTGATGGTAAAATGTATAAATAAAATTACATGAAAGCATGCATACTTGCACACTGAAGGAGACTGAGGGGGGACATGATCCAGGTCTATAAGATTCTAACAGGTTTGGATGCTGTTCAACCGAATAGTTACTTCAGCATTAGTTCAAATACAAGAACTCGTGGCCATAGGTGGAAATTAGCGGGAGAACATTTCAAACTGGATTTAAGGAAGCACTTCTTTACACAGCATGTAGTCAGAGTACGGAATAGTCTTCCTGATAACGTAGTGCAAGCTGAATCCTTGGGTTCCTTTAAATCAGAGCTAGATAAGATTTTAACAACTCTGAGCTATTAGTTAAGTTCTCCCCAAGCGAGCTCGATGGGCCGAATGGCCTCCTCTCGTTTGTATAGTTCTTATGTTCTTATGTATGTTCTTATATAAGAAATAAGAAAATAAAAATTTATGGAAATGTAGTACAATAAGTAACAGATGTAAAGAGTAAGAGGTTAATTAAAATTAAATGAAATGTGTCATTAAAAACTTCATGACAAAAACCATAGGAGAACCTGGAAAGCAAGAGAGAAGGTGGATCTTTAACTTAAGATTTATACTCTTCAATAGTAGTGCAGGGCTTAATGTGGAGACTATTCCAAAGTCAGGGGGCAGCTACAGAGAAAGACCGGGGGGGTTGAATATGGAAATAGCAGATCTGAAATGTATTGTGGGGCTAATCCACTGAGTGCTTTAAAAGCAAATAGCAAAGTTGTAAGGAAAGCACTGCAGAGAGAGACCCTGGTATTCCAGTGAGGAATGGATACAGATTAAATAAAACCAAAATATGACACAGAAGGTGAGACTGAACTCAGACCTCAAGCTGATGAAGGAGGGATGTCTGCCTCTGAGCTGCACACTCAGCCCACTGAGCCACACGGCGGCCTGACTAAGGCAACATCAGACAGGGAAAAGGCACAGAGTACAGGGCCAGACGGGCACCGACCCTGACAAGTAATATTACAGTGTCAAACTCATGATGATGAACCATGAAAACCTGGATATAACTGAGGAGGACCAGGGACCCCATTGTGTACGAAACATCATTGTTGTTGCATCACTTCCTGTGTGATGTGTAAAGTGACCCTTCCCTCTTTACTGTGACTGCTGTATGTGAGCATAGAGAAGACAGAGAAACAGTGAAGTTACGGAAAATTGGGACGTGAGTGTCAGTCTCCACAGATCTGAGGTCAGTGAGACACATAAAAAGGCTCCTCTGATGCTCCTCTTCATCCTCTGATGGGCCACCAGGTGAGAATCACTTACTTTAGGTTGGTTGTTATTTCACTTCCTGTTTATAATGACTAACAGCAGACATCCTAGGAAAATGTACAAATTCACTATAATTTGACAGCATGTAGTTCCGCCCTTAACTGTGTATGAGCCCTCTGATGGACGGGCATCTCCTATGGATTAATGTCAGGTAAGAGGTTATACTCAGAGTAAAGACGTCTGGGCTGACTGACTGATTTTAGAATTGACTGCAGTCTTTTCTGTGTCCACCATGTGGCAGCAGTGCACAGAAATGTTCTAATTCTATCCTGTCTGAGTTGGGTGAAGTAAGATCTGTTTCGCTTCTGCTTATGCTCCCACGCCCCCACAAAGCTCATTCTTCCTGGACCTCTCTAGCCATATCCTTAAACTCCATGATTATGAGTTCATTACAGGAACAGATGCTAATGTTGTCCATGACCCAGTCCTGGATAAATCCGATTCTCTCTTAGGAAGTCAGGTATCCCCTCTAGTCACCAGTATTGATCAATGAAGTATCTATTGTTAGAAGCTCCTTTTCTATTTGAGCATATCCTTTGCATGAGTGCTCTGCTCCCAAAAGCCACGGGTTTTCTGCATTGTATCACAGCTGCACCCAAACTGGTGTCTGAAGCATCACACTGGAGAATCAAGTCTTCCTTGGGATCATAATATTTCAGTACCGGTGCATTCACAATGGACTCTCTGATTTTGGAGAATGCAGCATCCTGAATGTCTGTCCACTCCCACAAACTGCCTTTATGGGTCGGCTGTCGCAGAGGCTCACACTGGTCTGAACGGTGGCTGCAAAACTTGGCTAAGAAATTTACCATTTTTAGGAGTCTTTGCCCCCCTTAACATGTGTTGGGCATCTGCTGGATTGCTTTGCCTTTTTCTGGATCAATTTGAAGTCCATCCACTGTCAGTAAATATCCTATGAATGGAACAGCGTCTGTCTCACTCTTACTTTGCATTTAGCCTGATGTTTTACTCAGTACATCTGTCCATAAATTACGTCAGTCTTCTGTCAAGATCTTTCTCTGCCAGTTCCATTGTGTCTCCCTCACCTGTGATCGAAATGCCGTCTGTAATCACATGACCTCCCTCCAAGCCGTTCCAGGGCTCAGTCATCTTTGGAAAATCTCTGGAGCAGTGCTGATGCCCATAGGTATGCACAGCCGCCTGTACCTGCCACAAGGGGGCGAGAAAGTGGTCGGGTAGCTGAAGTTTTCCTCCAGCTTGACAGGCCAACAGGCATTTCTGATGTCACACACTGAAAAGCTTCTTTAGATCTAGCAAGATGTCATCAATGGTAGGGAGAGGAAAATGGTTCCTCTTCAGTGCTTTATTCAGTGGTTTAGGGTCTGTACACACGCTGAGCTCACCGTTTGGCTTCTTTGTGAGGACTAGGCTGCTCCACTCCATGCTTTTGTCCACAGGTGTTACTATTCCCCTCCTCTTTAGGTGAAGCAGCTCTTCCTTTAAAGCAGACATGATGGAAAGCAGAACCTGTCTCTCTGATAGCTTGACTGGTGTTGCCCTCCTGTCTACTTCTATCTCATATTCTCCATCCAAGCAGCCATCGCCTTTGAAAACATCAGGATATGTAGCTTTAATGTGCTCCACTGTCCATGGCCCTTCTGTGGAATCTTCTGTCACAGCACTGTCTAGTGCCAGTATATTCTCTTACTGCACCTTCAACAGATTCATAGTCCATGAAGACTACAGTACATGATACCTTTTCATATTTTTAGGTTCTTCAGTACTTGTTTACATCAGACGAAGGGCTACAGTGTACTTTTGTTATACATTGCTAGTAACTGATTTGTCTTTTCAGTCAGAATGTCAGGAATTACTATGTGTACAGAAACAATATTGCAACTGGCCCCACAGTCTACACTAGTGGCCAAAACTGTGGAAACACGTAACATTTTTGGAATTCGGCTCTAAAATAGCTGTTAATTACTACAGGAATTTTGGTGGTAATGTCTATTAAAGAATGTTTACAAATATCATACATTGGATTAAATTAGTAACTGGAGCAGTTGAATAGTTCTGCAATCTAAGCAGGATGATCCCCAGACTCTGTGACACCCCTTGTGCTGGGATTCGTGTCCTTTGCTCCTGCAGGTGATCCAGTGGTGATGGGGTCAGAGCCCCAGTCCTTGGTATCTGTTTTGGCCCCAACACCCAGCCTCCTGCCTTGGCCCAAGCCACTGGCCTGCACACTTCAGTGGATCGTCAACAGTCCACTAATTGATCCATGGAGCGATAGCGACTGGAGGAGCCCAAGGAAGAGGAAGACCTTTCCGGGCTTCTAGTAGTGACGCAGACAACCTGCCCTTACTGCTCCCTCTTGTTGCCGAGAAGGTCCGGCTCCCTGGAACTCAGCCATGGAAGGCCACTCAACACATCACTTCTCTGCGACATGGTGCCTCGAAACTCTCCACAAATTCTTCCATTGACTCCCCAAAGCACACAGCTGCTTTGCTCGCTTTCACTGGACATTGAAAGAGGAGATGGCGGAAGGCAGCTGACCTGATATCACTGAACCCAGTTCAGGTAGTGCCCAGTCCCAGTGAAATTGCTGCAGCTTCGCCCTGTGGATGAATGATTAGTTAAAATTTGTCTATTACTATTACTAATAAACTGGTGTTTGTTCATTACTGAACAGGTAATCAAAGTTCCCTTCAAATGACTCAATTTTTCTTGTACGTGATTGTGTAATCACCTGGGTTACCCCCTTAGATACTCCATACCATAATTATCATCATCCTGACCTTCTGTAGGCATTAATCCCATGTCCATGGGCGTAAATTTCATTTAACAGTAGGGGGGGACAATAGATATAAAATTTCTCATGAGCAATTTTTGAAGGGGACACAAATAATACAGTCAAATTGTACTTATGAAGATATGTCCCCACAATGAAAAACTTTGCTTCTATCATTATCATTGTAGCATGGAGACTGCCTCATTATGGTTATTTTCAAAAGGTTTTCTCAGGTTCAATGACAAAGCAGATTTTTCTTCAAAACTATTTATTGCATTGTTTATGTTGTTTACAGTCAAGCCATCAACATACAATAAAATTTAAACAGGACTTTAAATGCATAATAGAAATTGATTATACAAAAAAATACAGTGGGGTCAGTTCAGACGTAGCACAGTGCTCATTTAGTAAATGCACAGCTAAACAATATGCTAATTGTGGCCGTTAATGTTAAGTTAACATTATGCCAAGTCGTCACAAATAAAACAATGCATGGGAAACGGCTTTGGCGTGTTAGTTGCAATGCACTATGCAACAAGCTATTGTAAACAAGCTAACGTTAACTAGATAAGTAATATTTTAATCGCTAATATAGCAGATTCATGGAAAATTACATCGGTAATCAGCATTTTTGCCGCAACTAATTTATGAATGAGTCTGCATCAACTACATTAAAGAGAATCGCTTTATTTAAAGTGAATAAAATACCCTACTTACTGGAGTTCAACATTAATTGAGCCACACACCTGACTCGTGCGTGTAGCTGAGGTGAACTGGGAAAGCAGGCAGTTGGCCAAACCAATGTGAGGAAGGGGAGGGGGAACTTAACTGTTTCTAAATGCATTTTTTGCGTTTGTTTTTTTTTCTACTTACAGAATTATTTTAGATATACATACATATATTTTTCACAATAGATAGTGCGATTTTTTTTTATATATATATTTTTTTTTGGGGGGACAACCCTCGGATAGGGGGGGACATGTCCCCTCCGTCCCCCCCGGGATTTACGCCCATGCCCATGTCAGATGTCTGCACAGCTATTCCCTTCCATTCTCTCACACAAAGTGCATCACAGAGCCTCTTTTATTCAAACCATGGCTCCCTTGTTTAATACTACAAATTCTATTGTCATCATAAGCAAATATATATGCCTTGTGCATAGTAAATCTTTTAGTGTCCTAGCAGCATAAAGAAAAATTATGATGCATTTTATTATAAGTTTTACGCTGTATATAGTAATAATAATAGAATGACTTGCTGAAGTATTTGGTACTAAATATTCAGCCTTGTGGTTTTCTCACTTCCTGTTTAAGGTGTCCACTCATAGTCATTCTATTATTAGAAACGACAGAGACAGTGAAGGTCCAGAGGATAAGGAAGTGAGGGTCAGTTTTTCTCAGATCTGGGCTCAGTGACACACACACGTATGGATCCTCTGATGCTCCTGTTTCTTCTCATTGCTGGGCTCACAGGTGAGTGTCTCTCATTACAGTGGTACTGAGTAGAGATCTCTCTCCTGCTCCTCACACACTGTCAGCTGCAGTTTGGAGATCATGATGGAGATCTGCTGCTACATCAGAAGAAATTACCCCGGCTAGATTCTGGAAACATTTGCAGAGGCTGCATTGAGTATCATACTCTATGAAGTTGTAGATAGTATTTGGATTCTCACAGGTTTTTATATCACTTATATTATTATGTAATATTTAAAAAGCTTTAACAAAAATATTTTACCAATAAACTGGCAATTACTTCATACATGTACAGTATTTTGTGTTTTGTGTCAAGACCAGCACATAAGTCTCCAAAGCGTTTCCTGTATCCAATAAGATGGCAGAATTTTTCTCAATGTGCAATACTGACTGCCAAGTGTGATATCTGTGATGTATGTGATGTAGTTTTGTTGTAGAGTGACATAAGGATTCACTTTAATTAAATGTGCTGTCCCCTGTCTTTTTAACCCCAAAGGACGAACCAGCACCAGTGGTGGAGGCCATCGGATGAAATGCCGCACTGGGCCACCGGCACCCAGCTCCATCACCGTGTCTGCCGCCACTTCGTCTGCTCCCTCCCCGGTGGCAACCAGCAGGGGTCAGCAGGGCTCAGGACGCCGTAGAAATACGGCGGGAGGCCGGTCAGGACGTAGAAATTGGTGTAAAAAACAAAAGGGGCCATTTACAAAAAATTTACAGAATCTAGTACGCTTCAGTAACTGCAAACTTGGAAACCCGTTTGACTCAACCCAAGTGGGTGAGAAGATCCCATGTGAGGATCTCACCCAGAGTGACGACGAGGTTGCAACCATCCTGTGTCGCACTCCATCTATGTCAGAGCCTGAGCCTGAGCCTGAGCCCTGCTCACCGGCCTTCTCCTCCACTTCATTCTTAGTTCCGTCACCCATCCCATCCTCTTTTGTCTCCTCTCCATCTCCATCTTTTTTTACAGACTCTCCTCCTCCGTCACCACACGTAGTCTCACATGTAAGCCCAGCCCCACATCCATCTTCAGCTCTGGCCATGGTTCATCCCACCCCTCCGTATCAGGTTCCAGCGCACCCCTCATCTCAGCTGGTTACGGGTCCGACACCCCCATTTATGTCCCCTTCTGTTGTTTTTGAAAAAATGGAAAGATTCAATAAGTTGCATAACTATTATCTTAGCAACTACCCTAAAATGACCTATGAGGCCAAGTGTTTTACTTATCACGGGTGTATTCAGTTTTGGAATGAATTTTTAAATGCAATTTACATCTGCAAGTAGGGGAGGACTCAAAACTCAGGGGCTCACTAATCGTATGGTGAGAATTGGGTTGATGAAGTTGAGGTGATATTTCCTAGTGATGCGCTGGACCAGCTGAGTGCCATCCCCAGGGTCCTAGAGATGGCTGTGGAGATGGGCTATCTGTGTGATGTAAATAGTTTTTCATAGAACCTGTAAATAATTAGGTGAGAGATCTCACAAGTTCTTAGGATAAGATAAGATTAAGATAGTTTAACCTTAACTTATCCTAAGTTTGTATGACATAAGATTAGAATAAGATAAGACTAATATAGGTTAAGATAAGATTTTATATAACATAAGGTAACATAGAATAAGATAAGACTAATATACAGTAAGTTAAGATAAGGTTAAGATAAGATTGTATAATGTAAGATAACATAGAATAAGATAAGACTAAGATAGAGTAAGTTAAGATAAGGTTAAGATAAGATTTTGTATAACATATGGTAACATAGAATAAGATAAGACTAATATAGTGTAAGATGAGGTTAAGATAAGATTGTATAACGTAAGATAACATAGAATAAGATAAGACTAAGATATAAATAAATGTGGATTATTTTGCATTTGGTTTGTGTCTGTGTGGTTATTTAAAACATTGTGAAGTTTGAAACAAAATTTGATTAGCTTAAAGAATGATTGGTTAAACTCATCTACATGTAGAGAATTGTAGTGGACTTGCCATTGAATTAAAGGTTTCTTCAGTTCTCAAGTGCAATGCAAAAAACATAGAGGGGCAATTCATTAAATGATGCAAGCACAGGGACATGATTTTGGTGTTAAACCCAAATTGCATGACCATTCTACCGCAAATACAGGCCTTTAAGGTTAAAGGTGCCATCCAACTCTACTTTGAAAACTTGTGAAACTGATAAAGTACATGTTTCTTTGTTTTCTGCACATGCGTCCACCAAACGGAAGGGGCCTGAGAGTGGCATTAAGAGTCTGCAGCTGTATATTATTATTATATATATAAAATTATATTTATATTATAATATTATATTATATAAGCTAATTTCCTAGATCCTTAAATTTGCAAGCATAGTGGTGACATAGTTTCATGGACAAAGAGCAAGTCCTAAATGACCAACAGCAAGCAGTTATGAAACAGGAAAAAGAGAGAAAGAGTCCGACGGAGTCACCACTAGATCCAGTACCAGGGGGGTCAGCCACGTTTCCGTGAAACGTGATATATTGCAGTTTCTTGCATCACGCTGGAACCCCAACCTCGCTCTTAGGTCACCTAGTTTAGACTGGACGTTTGCGAGCGGGACTCTGGGCAGGGGCGGGTGATGTGCTTGTTTCCTCAGTCTGTTTCGGACGCCGGTATGTGTCCCACAGTGCTTCTTTGTTCGGCGCCGCGGGGTCATGCGGCCGTGTCCTTTGATTGGTTTGTTTTACACAAACGTAAAAGCATGGACTATACCCCTAAAGGGAGGCCTTATTGAAATAATATGGATCATTTAAGGCCTGCATTCAAATATTACATTAAAATGACTAAATTAAAATTATTAAGTTTACCCATCTTTATCACTCTGCCTTAAACAAAGGAGACGCCTGAAACTCATTCCGGTCCATCTCCTCGGTATACAGAGTACACTTTAGATGGGCAGTAAGTGCATTTCCCTGCCACTCCAGGGAAGCCGGTGTGGATGTGCAGGCTAGCTGTTTGGTCCCTGTTTCAGGTTCATGCGGCAGAATCTGCAAAGGCGGCCTGCTTGTCGTGAGTCTGGCCTTTTCCTCTTTTTCTCCATCTTCTTCTCCACCCGTTTCTTGGCAGCCTCCCGCTCCTTCTGGAAGAATTCTGTCTCTGCAAATTCATCTAAGGCCATTTTGGGGTTAGAGAGCCCCTCAGCAAAAAATGTTACGTTTGTAAACAAAAATCAGGTAACACTACTTAAGGCCATTGCTTTAGCAATTTATAAACACATTCATAACTAATAATAATGAATCCGTAAAGTATTAGAAACATGGCTATAATTATTTATCAAAAGGCATAACACATTATACCCATGTGTATTATGCATTATGAATGATTTATGAAGGTCTCATCTGGAATGCACTATAGATACCTTCATAATGCATTATGATGCTCGGAATAATACAGCTTTGTACCGTATTACAAAGGTATCTATAGTGCATTATAGATGAGAGCTTCATAATGCAGTCATAGTGCATAATAAACATGGCAATGTTTTATGCCCTTTTAGAAATATAGCCGTGTTTATAATGCTTTATGAATGCATTATAATGCATTGCCAATTTGTTTAAAAATGACTAAAACAAAAAAAGATGTTACCAAAAATCATTTATGGTTCTGCCTGTGATGCTATCAACACTCAAGCTTTTCTGGTCAGTGCAATTTATAATTGTTCAGACAGATAATAGTCTACCATGTGAGCGATGCTCAGGTCACTGATCAACACAAGTTTGTCAGAAACGGACTGACAAGATTTTTTAACGTTATGGCAAAAAACTATACACAAAAATATGAAAAACGATCATGTCCATTCATTATCCCATGTGCCATTTTACTACAAGCCATGGACACATAGGCTATGCGGCAAACCTAGCTTCAGCCTCTTACCAAGTGAGCGATGCTAGCTAATTGGTGACACAAAATTACTGTCAGTACCGTGGCGACAAGATTTTATCATACAACAATATAAAAACCACACACATTATCAAATAACGGTCATGACAATTCATTATTTAGTGCATAATTACAGGGAACGTATGAGAGACAAAAGTCTGTCAGTTCTCTCTCATTCAACAAGTGAAATGGATGCTAGTGATAATGTTACTATAAGCGAGCTGTTATGAAAACACCTGGCGGTATAACTGTAAATTTATCCTGTAGTTCTACATTTATCTCAAACATGTCATTCTGACACTGATATGTCTTCAAGCCATCATTAGTGGCTCCCTCATCTGGCCTCAGTAGTGGTTGCATCCCAGAGCCACCAGCAGCCTGCTGGTCTTAGTGGCACCCCAGTGTTTGCTTGTAGAGGAGATGCTCAGTGGCAGTGATGGTGGGAGTCCCAGATGAGACAAGATGAGCACAGAGCTGTCCAGCCCATTGTTGCCAATGGTCACATTCTACCAGAATGCCCTGACACTAACATCCAAACATCCCACGGACCCCAGCTATCCGCTGTAGGGAACCTGAATAAGAAGCCTTTACCTTGGGCAGAAAATGCTTTGTTTGTGTAGTACGTCTTAGTGACAGAGTACCAATTTCAGAGGCCATTAAGTTGAAAAATATGCAGTGAAATATCTAATGATATCTGAACATTCAAACACAGCATACAATTCAGTTTGCAAATTTAAACAATTCTATTTAAAAGAACAGTTTAATTTCAGAGCCGATGGCCGTGTGACCATGAAATGAAATGCCGACAACATTCCTGGAGCCTTCAATTTAGCATACACAGTGCCCTCTACAGGATTCTGTCGAAACCGCACCCCCTTCAGCCTCGTTCACAAAACGTGAGTTGTTTTCAGCATACGTTTTTCTTTATAAATCCCAAAATCCTCTTACAAATGTGCCTATGAATGTTTGGCATCTTTTTCGGTCACACAAAGCCTTTATACATGAATTCCCCGATTAATGCCTCTACATGGTGTTGTAATTGTATCATTAGAAACACATGAAAACATCTTGATTGCGTTAAGGTATGTAACGGTATAGTCACATGACAAAAGATAACTTCGTGACTTAGCAAACTGCATGTTCTTCATCTCCTCTGTATGGACCATAGAGCTGTGTATCGGAGAGTCTGGCAACACATCACGTTTCAAGATACAGGGATTGCAATTCAATATGTTTCTATATTTTGCAATTTTTAAATCTGATGTTAGGAAAACTTGTCATAGTATAAAAAGCACACCACGTACAAATGTTAGAAATCTGAGTACAAATGTTAACTATAACGCAACCATAATAGGGGGCTCAATTTGCATTTATCACAGTCCCTGTAACAATCTAACTTCATATATATAGCACCACAACTATTTCAGAATCAGCCAACGGTGGTAACGTTACTTGTCTGCAGCGTACGTTGTGCAGGTTACCAAAAATGACTAGTTATCAATTACTGCATATAAAAGTAATTATAATGTGGGTGGGACTGGACCGTGTGTCCACGAGGAGTTTCGACGTGTGGTGCACGGGTGCGGTGAAACGCGCTGCATCGATCAGCGCATGCTCCACCAGCCTGACCTAACCTGTATATACATAGTGCCAATGCATGTGTGCTCTCTGGGTAGTTATATTACTTTAGTGTTGCTGCTGTGACAGTGCCAGACAATACAACTGTCTAATTGTACCTATCAGCGTACCTATAAAATCACCCATTTATTGCGCCACGGTAAGGTCGGATGGCGTTACATCATAAACAGGAAATTAGGAGAACATGCTGCCTTTATCCATTAATATTTTCACGCAAGACAAAGGTAACGAGTCCGTTGAAATTTCAGTACTTTGCATTTTTTAATTTGAAATGGTAATTAGTTACATTACTCCTTACAGACAAAAGTAGTGGAATTTCAGTAACGCGTTACTACCAACATTGCTAGGTAGTGTGGGATTCAATAGATTTATAAAGAACATACAATGAATAGAGGAAAAGGAGAATATAGCTTAAAGCAGGGCATGATGAAAGGGGGGGGGGGTGACTCTAGAAAATGCAGTTAACTGAAACGAGAACTGACTGGCACCGGCAGGGCAGGGGGACCTAATCGGAACAGATAGAGGGAGCGACAGAAATCGTCAGCGGCCCCTACTTATCTTTTAGCCTTCCAGAAGGACAAGTACTAACCGACTAACTAGAGCAAATGTCAAACATGTGGTTGTCATGTAGACGGAAGGTACCGAGAGAGGGGGGAGATGCCCAAAGGGCTTTAAAAGGGAAACAGCTGATACATATGGCAGAGCTTCCTCTTGTACGTGGCGAATGTATGTCAGATGGTCGCTCCCGGATTGCAATCTGTCAGAGAATAAACTGGTGACCTGCAACTTCTCCACATGTCAGCTGTGAATCTCTTGACCCGGTGGAGACGGCGTACTCCAACACTCCCCAGCCACTCTGAAGCACTGTGCAGATCAACAGTCACCTGTCTTCACAGATATTTTCAACCAGTCACTGGATCTTTGTGTCTTAAATCATCCACAATAACACCTTTTCCAAAGAAACCCAGAGTCTCTTGCCTCAGTGACTACAGACTGGTGGCTCTCACATCGGTGGTAATGAAGGCTTTTGAGAGACTTGTGCTGTCATACCTTAAAACCATCACAGACCCATCGCTTGACCCCAGGCTACAGTCTGCCTACAGAACCAACAGACATGTGGACAATGCAGTTAACACTGGACTCCATTTCTTGCTCCGACACTTGGAGTGCCCTGAGACTAGAGGTCGACCGATATGGGTTTTTCAATAGCCGATGCCGATGACGATATTTAGGAGTCGGGGTCAGCCGATGGCCGATATATGCTGCCGATATTTTTTGGCCGAAAATTGGACGTTTTCCCCTCTATTTGCATGATAAAATATCACATTAATAATAACAAACGATACACAAAATTTCTCAACTTAGCATTTACTGAATACTGACTTGTGTAAATTTAAATATAAACTTAAATAACAAAAACACAATACAACTTATAAACAACTTAAACTTATAAACAATAAAGATAGCAGCATCAGAATCTCTTTAGCAGCAAACTCATTCTTCAGCTCCCAAGCTCACCAGTCTGCTGCAGATATTGCACCTGGCTTTTCCTGGTGTTGGCTTTGTGAAATGCTGCCACACAGGATTAGATTTTTGTTCAGCCATCAGACAGCAATTACTAAAACAGAAGAATAAATGCAAGGTTAGAATTTTTATTATAGTACCTTCATCTTCAATTCATTCTACAATTCCAGTATTCCATGCACATTAAAACAATTACACTCTAATACATTTTGAAGAAAAAAAAACACTAAGTGCATCATGGTATGATGAGTAGTGTAACACTAACATGTTGTTTCTGTTGTTAGCAGACAGATAGCTTAAAGCCAAATTCACAATCAGAATCTAGTGATCCCGGAAAATAAAATAAAATAGCTGTCGTATTGCACAGCCTTGTATGCAAGGACAACATAAGCCCCTAGTGATTGTGACGTTGTCTACGTATAAGCCCGTATAAAGGATAGACATGTTTAATGAGGAAACTAACTGCGCAAAGTCATGCACTTTTTATCTAGACGTCTGACAAATTGTTTGAATCTCCGGTCTCAAATGAAAAAAAGTTGCACAGAAGGACCACTGTCAGAATCAGCTCAAGTAAATGGTAACCACGCTTTCGAACAAACACTTTTCTCCGCCATGCATTGTTCTTAGCAGCTCTGTGTCTCCGAGGACGGCGCTGTCTGTGATCAGGGCGGAGTAACGCAACTCTCACACACGCTGCAGTATCTGAGAGCTGCCTGCTCCGCCCCACACACTCACAGAGTGAAACTCTCCGACACAAGAAAAAAAACATAACCGATAACATCGGGCTGATATGGTAATAATTAAAATGTTAACAATTAAAATGATTTTTAACGATTAAAAAACGTCTGTGAGCCCACCAATAAGCGCACAAAACGAACTCTATTAGAATCAATGATCCTTAATGTTACCTGTAAGCTACAGTTGGTTGAAGGCTCATTATCATTACCCCAATTCCCAATAGCGTAATTCGCGTTTTCTTTTAAAGCAACATTTCATAGCAAACTACTTAAATAAACAGGTCATTGAAAGATCAGAATTTAAGCCTTACCGTTTTATCCCAGGACTCTTCCAAAACTTCTGGCTGTGGTCCTGCACAAGGCAGCATGGGTCACGTGTTCCACAGCAACAATAACACTGGGCTGCCTGCAGACGTGCCTGTCTGAAAATCGGCGTAGTGCACTCGGATATCGGCCGATGCGGATACATTAAAAATGCTAAATATCGGCCCGATATATCGGCCGGCCGATATATCGGTCGACCTCTACCTGAGACATATGTTAGGATTCTGTTTGTGGACTTTAGCTTTGCATTTAATACTATTCTATCGGAGCTAATGCGGACTGAACTCTCACAACTGTGCCTGATCCAAAATAACATGTTATAACCACGATGGCCCAGTTTTACGCTACAGTCATTGAGTCCATCCTCACCTCCTCCATCACAGCCTGGTTTGGATCAGCCACTGAACAAGACAAGGCCAGACTGCAATACATCATCCACTCAGCAGAGCGAATAATCGGCAGTAACCTGCCTACCCTCCAGACACTGTACATCACCAGAACCAGGAAACGGGCATACAAAATCTTTGAGGACCCATCTCACCCTGCTCACCACATCTTTCAAGCCTTACCCTCCAGGAGAAGACTCATGGCAATCAGAACCAAGACCACAAGACACGCCAAGAGCTTCTCCCCTCAGGCAGTCTCTCTCATTAACCAAACCAGTCTCTGAATGGACGTTCAATTAATTGTCAGCTGCAGTGAAATATCCACCAGCATAACCAGTGAACAACTGATAAACTTCCTCTATGATTATATTCTGCACTCTTGCACATTATGCACACATACTGCAAACTCTGTATACATATTGCACTTTTGCAGATATAGTTGACTTGGCTGCTACTTAATAACGGCACCATTTAAGAGCCCTTTAAATTATTATGCCATTTATATAGTTTATATTCATACTACAATTATTACTATGTACACACATATATAAATATCATAATACCATCATTACTGCCATTAATAAACTTAATTATCATATAATTATCATATTACCAAATTGCCAGTCTATTGTCTATTACGTTTTTGCATATGTCTTTGCTAAATGATGTATGTTCTTTGTAATGTCATATAAAAGCACCACCAAGGCAAATTCCTTGTATGGAAACATATATGGATTCCGATTCTACATCCTTCATCAGGACTAGAAAACTTCCATCCAGCGTTGCATTTCACTTTGACGCTGTCGCTTTTGAAACACTTTTCTGTGATCTAGCTCTTGTTTTGGTCGTCGGCTATCATCCAACAAAAGGTTCATTTCAGCTCTCCTAATCTGACATAAACCACACTCACAAACACTTTCGGGTTATTGTGTCACCGGGAAGGGATGGACTCCGGTAGGGATGGGTTTCCAGCATTTCCTATCCTGGCTGTTCTCTTTAGGGACAAACACAGGAATGGAGTCTAGTGATCACACCGGAACCTGACTTACCTGAACGGAGATGTACGGAGCAGACTCTCATATGCGAGGGGATGCTCTGGAATGCAAGGTCTTTACGCCCCACCGCTATAAGCTACGCCATCCGACGCCATTTCGTCAACTCTTCCACTTTTGCTTGTCTTTTCCAATCCAGAAAAGAGAAGAAACGTATACCGGTCCTGAAGACCGAAGAGAGACCCGAGTCGATATGGGGCCGCCGCTTAGCGGGTCGCCGTTAGCCGGGCCTCTGTGACGCCCCCGCTCAGAGTAGAATGCCCAGGGACGTCGCAGCCACCGGCGTCCTCCCTGTCCTCCTGTCCTCTCAAGAAACAGCAATCATTTAAACAAACATGAGGGAAAATTCAAAAGGCAAAGATGACGTCATGCCTTACCTCAGCACAGCTGCCCACCGCACAAACGACAGCGTGTCACCTTATTTTAAAAAAAAAAGAAAAAAGAAAAACGGCGGGAAATGGGGGCCGCGCACGGACAGGGCCCCTCCCTCACAGCACATGCGGCTAATTAGCTGGCCATCCAGAGGCACTCAGTCTATTAGTCACCCATTCAGTCAGTCAGTTCTGACTTTCAGCAACAGTGGGCAGTAGAGGTGCACCGTTCCCGGAAGCACTGCAATACCGGGTTGATGCCTGGAGCAGACGGGGCAAGCCCCACTTCCGGCTCCCTGTTTCAAAAATCCGTTTAATATGCAGTGTTGTGCCTGAACGAGTTCATTGAACGATCGTTCATGAACTCGTTCATATTCTGGGTGAGCGTGAACTGAACGTGCTGTATATCTGCCTGATGAACGTGAACGTGAATGCGCTCATTCTGGCGTTTATGAACGTCGTTCTCTCGTAGTTCAATTTTGTTCTAGAGAGTGCCAGATTTCCATGGAGCCAGGCAAAATCCCGGCTATAACCACTGACTGTACAATATCTAGGCTACAACCGCTACAACACAATCTAAAACGGGCTTTATTATATAGGGGGAAAGACCAGATCTGGCAACACCAGCCACCACAGAGTCGCACCGCGCATGCGTCATTAAATTGCGAAGGATGAATGGAGGCAAAATCCGATGAAGGCAGCGGCACTACTTCTGTCTCAATGATGAATGAAACTTCATATGTCCACCTAAAAGAATTTTTTTAAAAGGTCAGCGATGATCCAGGTGGGAAAAACCTTACCTTTTTGTGTAAACTGTGCCCGCCGGGTCTCAAGAAGCAACTCCGCACATCAACAACATCAACAGCAAACTTGAAACGGCATATTGAAATAAAGCACCCGTCTAACCTTTTAAGGTATGTGCAGGTCACTAAAAAATCAAAAGACACGGCAACGGCGTGCCAAAACAGATCCTGTTCTACCACCCAAAACCAAATAACGGCGTACAGTAACGGCAGCTCCGTTATCTCCCAGCCGCAGCTGGACAACCTGGATTTGCAGTATATTGTTGGAGACCTGCAGCCTTTGAGGAAAGTGGAAAAGCCAGCTTTCATAAACTTAATAAAGGGGTTGCAGCCATCCAAAAAGGTGACATCAAGAAAAAAAGTACAAACTGCTGAACAAGAAATTTGAAGAAAACGTATGTGAACTTAAAACTAAACTCTCTGCGGTCGATGCTGTGTGCACAACAGCAGATTGCTGGTCAGCTGTGAACAAAGCATTTATGGGCATCACTATCCACTGGCTGAACAAAAATGATGTTTCTAAGAGACATTCTGCAGTCCTGGCATGTCGGCGTATTAAAGGAGCACATACACATGATGTGTTGGCAAAATTATTGTCAGATGTCAACAAAGAATTCAAAATCCACAACAAGGTTGTGTGTACAGTTACAGACAACGCTTCAAATTTTGTCAAGGCGTTCAATTGTTTTGGGATGGATGTTGCTATTGATACTCAAGAGCCAGAGACAGTGGTCCACTTTGATGAAACTAAAAGTGAAGATGACAGTGAACCAGAGTCAGCCTTTGCTGCTGCCAGTGAGAACTCAGATGAAGATGACCAGATGGAGCCTCATTCTCTCTCAGGTCTGGATCATCCCTCTCTCCCCCCTCATAGAAGGTGCATAGCTCACACCTTGAATCTAGTGGCCAAAGATACAGAAAAAGTAACTGAACCACGTTACAAAACAATGTCGAGAGCTGTTTTTGCAAAAGCTTCTGCTTTGTGGAACCGAGTTAAGCGAAGTCCAAAGGCTTCTGATACTGTGGAGGAAAAGCTTGGGATTAGCTTTATTGTGCCAAATGACACAAGATGGAACTCTGTATTTCTTGCCATGGAGAGACTGTCTCGCATAGCAACATTAACTACCAGGGCAGAAATAAATGTGGCTGAGGTCCCCCCTGCAAATGATGCCACTCCCCTACATGATGCTGATTCTGCACACTGTGAGTGATGAGTTTGGCTTTCGCCGATTCTCTCCACATGAAGTCAACTTCATTCACAAATTTGTGGACGTGATGAGACCTTTAGCACTTGCATTAAACATCCTCCAAGCAGAGAAAAACATCTTTCTTGGCTACCTGGCTCCAACCATCGTGCAACTGCAATGTCTTATGAATGACCTGTTGGATGAGAGCATGAAGCAGACTGCTGCAGAGGGTCTCATTACATGCCGTCCCCTTATAGAGAGCATCTTGCAGTCACTGAGTACAAGGCTGGCAGATCTTCTGGAGAAGAGGGAGCACATACTCTCCGCTATGCTGATGCCAAGATTCAAGCTAGACTGGGTCCAAGATGAGGAAAAACGTGTGCTGTACAGATTGATGCTGAAAAGAGAATTTCAAACCCTCAGCTCTGATGACTCAGCTGCAAGAGACTTAGGTCAACCCCAGTCCAGTGGTGAAATGGGGAAGAAAGATTCTGCAGCTTCATTCTTCAGATTTAACAGAAAAACTCCGGTTTCTCAAAAAACTGAAGTGGACACCTATTTGGATGCTCCAACCACAGATGGGTTTGATGAATACATGCAGTTTTCAAAGCTCAAAAGGCTGTTCATAAAACACAACACTGCACTGCCCTCAAGCGCTCCAGTAGAGAGGCTCTTCAGCGTCGGTGGTCTAATATTCAGGTATGGACAAACTGTGATTATATTCCATAATTAATATGCTTTGGTCATAAGTACAGTAAATACCTACCCTCAATCATAGTTATGTCTTGGTGATATTATTTTAATGCTGCTCATGTAGCTAATAGTAATTGTGGTTTTCAATATAAACTTTGGTCAAATTATTTCAGTGATTGCCTCAGTACACAATTCCTTTTAATACAGATTACTGTTACCATTTTTTGCACAATAATCATGATGCTAAAATTTCTTGTTTCGTCTCATTCAGGCCCAGGAGAAACCGACTGGGAGATGCCAACTTTGAGAAGCAGCTGATCTTGAATGCCAACAAAAAGATCTGAAGGTATCTTAAATATTGTTCTGACCTATTTATTGGGCTATAGAAGCACAATGGAGATGAGTGTGTGGGTGTGCAGAGGTGAGCTGCATAAAAATAACAGAGCATATCTTGTTTTTACAGGAAGCAAGACACAGCAGATCTAGCAGGGAGAGACCACTGGGACCAGTGACAGAGGATCTTCATTCAGATAAGGGGTTTTCAAGCTGGATAAAAAATGTTAAGACCCCCCAAACTGCTATTTCTGTCTCTTTGGGGGGGTCTGGATCTTGATCGGTGGTTACTGTACCCCCCAGTTCCCCCCGTAATTCGAACCATGTGTCTATGCTGCTGAAATGAGCCTTGCATATTGCGAGTTGGACCGAAATCATCTTAGTGAAGTTTAGTTTGGTATTTGTAAAGCTGGCCTATCCAGTCATGCAAAAGGTTAAACTTCTTAATTAACTATATGCAGTGGTGTAAAATTCAGCTTTCTTACTTTTGACATGAATGAACTTACTTTAATTAATTAAGCTACATATCACCCATCCATGTTTCCTAGCATTTCCAGCACTGGAATGAAAATGATGCAGAGCTTAATTAAAGCACTGAACAGCTGTTGCCATCCCACCAGCAGGGGGCAGGGCTGCCCTTCATCATATCAAGCAACGCAGTGTGAGGCTTCCTATGCATCTTGCTCCCTCCCTCTCCGCCTTGGCTTTGTTCAGTCATCTTACTTTGTGTTTCTGTGCCTGTGTGCTTTGCTTGTTTCAACTGGTTTTAGGATCTAAACTGGTTAAAGACCATGGGGCGGCTGGTTAAGGAGGCTCACCAAAGCCTACACTGTCTGTAGTCTACACTGCCTACCCCTCACCCAACAAATCGTCAGTCTCATGACACCAGGCAGATGGTACTGGAGTGTTAATACCAGAACATCCCGACTCCGGAACAGTCTGTACCCCCAGGCCAACAGAAGGATCAACTACTGCCACCCTCTGCCAGCTGTGCCCCCACCTCAGGCACTATGGTAATGGTCACCCAGCTCACTGCACTCTGCACCTTACATGCAGTTGCACCTGCTTTTTATACTGGACTGATAAGCACCAATCACTTCATGCTGCAGTTTCTTCTTCCCTACGGTCCTCATATGCATGTATATTGTCATGTATAGGTTAAGTTTTCTGGACTGATAAGCAGCAGCCACTTTGCACTGCACATTCCGACTCCATACCCATATCTATAGTTTACATTGTTATGTATATTTCCTGTATGTATGCATGTCTGTTTTACATTGGTAACTGCATATATTTCTTTATTCCATAAATTCTACAGAATAGTGGAATACCTGCATGGATTTAAATTCCCCGCTGCATTCCACTGTGCGTTTCTGTTTATCAGTGCCGTCCTTCCACGCACACGGACTCTGCCACGGGCATGTGCACACGTACGCCACACACTCACACACATCACGTACTTCACATACTCGCGTATCACATCTGCCATTTCTTACCTGCTTCACACCCCCATCAAGATTATCCATAGTTTGTTGCAGTTTCTATTAAGCAAATAAATGCTTTTTTATTAAACCAATCGCTGTTTTGTGTTCATTCGGGTAGGACAGAAGCCAGCATACTATCCAAAGAAGCCCCACAACCTTCAGGTATATTTATGTTCATTTTTGAACTACTTATCTGATGGGATTTGGTGGGATATGAGACTGACTGAGACTGATTAAATTACCAGTATCACCCAGCACCAACACATCCCAGTTTGCTGTTTTGACCACTTTAAATCATGCATAAGATGTTGCTTGTTGGCCATAACTGATTACAGAACTAATGTGTAGCCAAACTGTTTTCCAACAAGCTCACAGAATAATTTTTATTGCATAATTATTTTTATATTTGTTTTGAAGAATAAAATATAGTTATTAAGGAACTGTGTGTGGTTTATCTGTTAAACTGACCACTGAACTTTAACATAAACAGAGGAAACATCACATAATGCTATAATCACAATTAACACAAATGCTTCGTCAAGAACCCCTGGGTTACATCACAAGCGACTGTCTCTGTGAGTGAGTGGAGTCTTTGGCTCTGTAGCCCTTCGTGATGGTGTCTGTATCTCATGGCCTGCTGTTCCCTTGCACGCTACTCTTCCAGTGTAGGTATTGAGGCACTGAGGTTGTCTGTCAGGTGGCTGAGGTGAGTAGAGTTGCACCACCTCTTCCAGTAGCTGCACCAGGACCCTCCCCGGTAGAGCTCAGCCTGACAAATGGTCAGTATTAGGGTGTACTCACACTTGGCCCGGTTGCCTTATATCATGCTTGAGCATGATATAAGGCTTCAGGTGTTTCATTCAGACCCATTGCCAAAAGTGTATAAAATCAAGCACCTAGCCATGCAGTTGGGTTTACAATAATTTGTGAAAGAATGGGTCGTTCTGAAGATCTCAGTGAATTCTAGCCTGGTATTGTCATTGGATACCAGGGTGAACTGGAAATGGGCTTTGGGAGAACAAAGGTGGGACACGACCTTGGGGCAAAAACTTAACTGAGGCAGGAGGGGACAGGACTGAGCTAGGGGGTCTGCTGGTCCCCAGAAAGCAGGGCATTGACCCTGGGACACGAGCCCCTGCTGGGTCTTGGGAGGCCAGAAGGGCCAGATTGAGCCAAGGGGAAGGCAGGGTTGGGGCCGAGAGGCACTGTGGGCATCGCCAGGACTGTAAGGCTGAGGGACGCTGTCAGGACCACAGGGCAGGGAGGGGGCCGTCATTGGGACCACAAGGCGGGAGGGGCACCGTCAGTACTGCAAGCCTGGGACCTGCGGGTGAAGGGGAACCTGCAGGGCAAGGACATGGACGGGGGCAGGAACAGGAACCAGAGGGGCCTGCAGGGCAGGAGGGCCCAGAGTAGCCGGAGCAGTGGCCACGGATGGTGGCTTTTCCCAAGGACAGTGGGCTGGAGACGTCTTGGACCTGGAGTGAAGACAGAAACAGAGGAAGGGAACAAGCAGAGGGTGTGGGGGGAACAAGACTGCAAGACAAGTTAAAGTTTATGGGAACACAGGTGATCTGTACAACATGCCCTTAATGAGGGATACTGTGCTTAATAAATAAACAATAAATAAAACACAAATACATAACAGGGCTAATTATTTTTATGTGTGTGCAGTTTAAACAAAATGAAATCAAATTAACTTACCTGGGGATTTTAGTAATTCTGGAATTCTGAAAAATAATACTTTAAAAATAATAATTTAAAAATCTACTTAGAAATATACACACACCTAAAGGATTATTAGGAACACCTGTTCAATTTCTCATTAATGCAATTATCTAATCAACCAATCACATGGCAGTTGCTTCAATGCATTTAGGGGTGTGGTCCTGGTCAAGACAATCTCCTGAACTCCAAACTGAATGTCAGAATGGGAAAGAAAGGTGATTTAAGCAATTTTGAGCGTGGCATGGTTGTTGGTGCCAGACGGGCCGGTCTGAGTATTTCACAATCTGCTGAGTTACTGGGATTTTCACGCACAACCATTTCTAGGGTTTACAAAGAATGGTGTGCAAAGTGAAAAACATCCAGTATGCGGCAGTCCTGTGGGCGAAAATGCCTTGTTGATGCTAGAGGTCAGAGGAGAATGGGCCGACTGATTCAAGCTGATAGAAGAGCAACTTTGACTGAAATAACCACTCGTTACAACCGAGGTATGCAGCAAAGCATTTGTGAAGCCACAACATGCACAACCTTGAGGCGGATGGGCTACAACAGCAGAAGACCCCACCGGGTACCACTCATCTCCACTACAAATAGGAAAAAGAGGCTACAATTTGCACGAGCTCACCAAAATTGGACAGTTGAAGACTGGAAAAATGTTGCCTGGTCTGATGAGTCTCGATTTCTGTTGAGACATTCAAATGGTAGAGTCAGAATTTGGCGTAAACAGAATGAGAACATGGATCCATCATGCCTTGTTACCACTGTGCAGGCTGCTGGTGGTGTAATGGTGTGGGGGATGTTTTCTTGGCACACTTTAGGCCCCTTAGTGCCAATTGGGCATCGTTTAAATGCCACGGCCTACCTGAGCATTGTTTCTGACCATGTCCATCCCTTTATGACCACCATGTACCCATCCTCTGATGGCTACTTCCAGCAGGATAATGCACCATGTCACAAAGCTCGAATCATTTCAAATTGGTTTCTTGAACATGACAATGAGTTCACTGTACTAAAATGGCCCCCACAGTCACCAGATCTCAACCCAATAGAGCATCTTTGGGATGTGGTGGAACGGGAGCTTCGTGCCCTGGATGTGCATCCCACAAATCTCCATCAACTGCAAGATGCTATCCTATCAATATGGGCCAACATTTATAAAGAATGCTTTCAGCACCTTGTTGAATCAATGTCACGTAGAATTAAGGCAGTTCTGAAGGCGAAAGGGGGTCAAACACCGTATTAGTATGGTGTTCCTAATAATCTTTTAGGTGAGTGTACATTATTCTCTTAATAAACGTTAAACATTATTATGAAACATTCCACATATACATCTCAAAATTTATCACAATTTATCATTAATTCATTATCTGTGATACTCTTTCAATTATTTAATGTTCCCCAAATAGCGGCAGCAGAACCACAATTTCATCTTCTTCGTATTTTGGCTCTTCTCTGTGTCGTTGGTCCAGGAAACAGCTCTCGCAATTCTCATTCTGGTGAATAAACAAGACATATGATTAACTAGCCATATGTGATACTCGCAAAGCCAAATCTGCACTGTATTATTTCAACTTCATTCCTAAATGCTATTCATCAAGAATGCCTATGGAAAGAGATGGAGCCTTCATTAGCTGCTCGTGGCGTCGAGGCTACTCTGGCAGTAACGGCCGAATTGCTAAAACTGCTTCACAATACAGTAAAGCTTGTGAAATTATGACGCTGCTTCGATACGCTATAACATCGCCATGGTACCGAACCTAGCAAAAGGTTAATCTTACTTCAAGAACATGGGACATTTAAAAAGTAAACGTATAAGCGATCTTTTCAGAATAACATCTTCAGATGAAATGCATTATCACAGGCCAATCATATCAACCATAAGTCTTATTGTTTTTAACACAATAAGTTTAACACAAAATATTTTCTCTTACCATTTAAATATAAACAATCATATTAAGAATAATGGCCACAGCATCTACAGTTTAAACTACTAATTATAAATATATTTCAACGATATTGTGCCGCAATATTTGCATGTACAATATCAGGACATAAAATCAAATATAAAATTAAATATGGTAGCAAAACATAATCTGAAGAAATAGCAAGAAACATACGAAGAGATGCTGCTCACCTCTGCGCCATCTCTCTGTCAGAATGTTTGTGTTTAACCTGCAATGATTTTGTTTCTGTGGAAACCACTGAGATATTTAATTGGTCGAAATGTATGAAGCGATGTACTGACATTATGTTCAACGAATAAAAACAAGAATTTATTGTCAGGGAGGGACGAATTTGAAGCTGGTCCAATCAGAAGTAGTATCTTTATATTGTGCTTACTGTAGCTGGGCGTGATTGGATATCTATCTGCCTTTCAAGCCCCCAAATCATGTATCTACTTGTCAATAGGTAACCACGCAGCTCTCTCTATAAAGTCTGTCTGTAATTTTCTTATGACATTATGTTTTTGCTAGGCAGCATTACGGTAATGCGTAATACCGCTGTATTGGGGGTGTACCGCCGCTGTATTTCCATAGCTGGTTGACGCAATTAGCATTTTAGCAACATTGGTAGGCCGACGTCAACTCTCAACGAATTTCATAGGCAACATCTAGAATTCAGGAACTAGTAGGTCTTCAGATAGTTGTTTACGCTTTTGAGAAAGAAGACTATAGTTCTTGTTATTCAAATTCAGTATCCTGGTGTTTTTAATTTCGAAGATATGTCATATACAAGTTTTTTGAGAGACAAAATTTTGGTTTGATTTCTATTTTATTTTATGTTAAATAAAGTTCATTTAAAACCATTTTACAATTAGTGCAGTGTTTCCTTTAGAATTAGTGCAGTGTCCTTAAAAACTGCATGTTCTAATGTTCAAACCTAACGCCATGCCATAATAACTGCTTTGCAGATATTCCATTCAGGAATCTATAGAGGATATAGGTAAGCCAGTCTGTGTGTGTTTGGGTGGGTGGTAATGTATATATTATGTTGTGGGGACCAAATGTCCCCACAGTGTTATAAAAACATGTTATTTTTACTTTGTAGGGACATGTTTTTGGTGCCCAAATGAAAAAACTCAATTTTATAGAATTCTGTGAATGCAATCAAAGGAATAATAATTCAAAAAGTCTTGTATTTTGTTTGCTTACTTACTGTTACTTCTTGGTTACTACTGTAGGGATTAAGGATTAAGGTTGCCATAGTTAGGATTGGGGTTATGCCCATACAAATGAATGGAGAATCCCCACAAATATTCAGATACCTAATCTCTCTCTCTCTCTCTCTCTCTGTGTGTGTGTGTGTGGTACTATTACTATTCAAATAAGCTATCGGATCACCTTTCAGACAACAACCCCAGAAAGGTATGGGAGGGCCTGAAACACATCACCAATTACAAAGGCAGCGGGGCAAATACAGAAAACATGGACATCTCATTAGCAGAGGAACTAAACCACTTCTTTGCCCACTTTGAGAGAGCTGTAGACACCCCTACCATGCAGACCGCCTTGCCCATTGCCTCCTCTGAGCCCAGCTCACACACACTCACCCTCCAAGAACACCAGGTTTACAATATGTTCAGAGCAGTTAATCAGAGGAAAGCTGCTGGCCCTGACGGAATACCTGGGAGTGTGCTCAAAGTCTGTGCCGACCAGCTGTCTCCTGTGTTCACCAGACTTTTCAACCTCTCCCTGTCACAAGCCACTGTCCCTCATTGCTTGAAATCTGCAACTATAGTACCAGTCCCCAAGTCCTCCTCCATCAGTGACCTCAATGACTACAGACCCATTGCATTGACACCCGTGGTTGCGAAGTGCTTTGAGAAGCTGGTCCTAAAGCACATAAAGGACTGCCTCCCCCCCAGCTTCGACCCCCACCAGTTTGCATATAAGGCAAACAGGTCCACTGAGGATGCAATCTCCACTGCCCTCCACTCTGCTCTGTATCACCTAGAGAATCCTAGGACTTCAGTAAGGATGCTCTTCATTGATTTTAGCTCAGCCTTTAATACCATCATCCCAGAAATCCTCATAGCCAAGCTGGTTAACCTGGACTTCCCCCCCGCTACATGTGCATGGATCAAAAACTTCCTTACTGACCGGACACAATCTGTCAAGGTTGGTAACCGGAGATCATCCACCCTGTCACTCAGCACTGGCTCACCACAGGGATGTGTGCTGAGCCCTCTCCTGTATACCATCTACACCAGTGACTGCACCCCCACGCATCCCTGCAACACCATTATCAAATTCGCAGATGACACCACTCTGGTTGGGCTCATCACTAACGATGACGACACCGCCTACAGAGATGAGGTCCAGAGCCTGACAGAATGGTGTGACTACAACAACCTAACCCTCAACACCAGGAAAACCAAGGAGTTGGTCATGGACTTCCGGAAGACAAAAGCTGATCCCCCCCCCCTCTCTATAAAAGGTGACTATGTGGAGAGGGTGTCCTCCTTCAAGTTTCTCGGGACCCACATCTCCGAGGATCTGTCTTGGACTACAAACACTACCGCCCTAGTGAAGAAAGCCCAGCAACTCCTCTATTTCCTGAGGGTTCTGAAATGGAACAGGCTGCAAACCAATCTGCTGGTGTCCTTCTATCAAGCCACAATCGAGAGTGTGCTGGCACATGCCATCCCCGTGTGGTACGCTGGCTGTACAGCTGCCGATAAGAAGAGACTCCAGGGGGTCACTAGAACAGCAGAGAAGGTGATTGGCTGTCCACTCCCCTCCCTGGACTCCATTGCTAGCTCTAGGTGTCTCTCCAGAGCCAGGGCGATCATAAAAGACCACCTCCATCCTAACCACCACCTATTCAACATACTGCCCTCTGGAAAAAGGTTCAGATCCATCAGGTGCAAAACATAAGAACATAAGAACATAAGAAATTTACAAACAAGAGGAGGCCATTCGGCCCATCAAGCTCGTTTGGGGAGAACTTAACTAATAGCTCAGAGTTGTTAAAATCTTATCTAGCTCTGATTTAAAGGAACCCATGGTTTTAGCTTCCACTACACTAGCAGGAAGACTATTCCACACTCTAACTACACGCTGTGTAAAGAAGTGCTTCCTCAAATTTGTTTTAAAATGTTCTCCCGCTAATTTCCACATATGGCCACGAGTTCTAGTATTTAGACTAATATTGAAATAGTCATTTGGCTGAACAGCATCCAGACCCGTTAGAATCTTATAGACCTGAATCATATCCCCCCTTAGTCTCCTTTGCTCAAGGCTAAACAGATTCAGTTCCGCTAACCTCTCCTCATAAGACATTCCTCTAAGACCAGGAATCATTCTCGTAGCTCTTCGTTGCACCTTTTCTAAGGCAGCAATGTCCTTCTTGAGGTATGGTGACCAAACCTGCACACAGTATTCTAGGTGGGGTCTTACCAAGGAATTATATAAGTGTAACATAACCTCCCTTGACTTAAACTCCACACACCTAGAGATATAACCCAACATTCTGTTCGCCTTTTTTATTGCTTCCTCACACTGGCGAGAGTGGGACATGGAAGCATCAACATACATACCGAGATCTTTCTCGTAATCAGCTACCTTTATTTCAGTGGAACCCATAAAATATCTGTACTTTATATTTCTGCTCCCTGCATGGATTACCTTACATTTATCCGTGTTAAATTTCATCTGCCAAGTATCAGCCCATTCGCTAATTAAATCCAGATCCCGTTGAAGCCTCTCTGCTGCTAGATCAGTATCTGCTACACCGCCCACCTTGGTGTCGTCTGCAAATTTAACCAGTTTACTGTATGTATTTGTATCAATATCATTAATGTAAATTAGGAACAATAGTGGTCCTAAAATTGAACCCTGCGGTACCCCACTATGAACGGAGGCCCACTGTGACATTGTGCCTCTAATAACTACTCGCTGCTTCCTGTCAGTTTTTGATCCAAGCTGCCACAGTTCCTAAAATCCCTGCAGCTTTAAGCTTTAGCAAGAGCCGTTTGTGGGGGACAACATCAAAGGCCTTCTGGAAATCTAAGTAAATCACATCACTCAGTAAAACAGAGTAAAAAATAGCTTCTACCCATGGGCAGTCAGAACTCTTAATGCACCAGATCACTAACATTACTCCTTCAATCCTCCCCTCACTGCTATCTTTTTAAGCTTATGGTGTCCATAAGTATGTATGTGTGTATGGGTGTGGGTGTGTGCGTGTGCACGTGTTTGTGCAGTTTTCGTCCATACTCCATACTCACTGCTGCTACTGACTATGGCTCTATGTGCAATATCTTGGCAAATGTGCAATTACCAACCTACCCAATAGTGTCACTTATCTATGACAAAAGCCCTTCCCCCTTATTTATTATATTTATGACACCCTTGCATATACCCCCCAATGTCTCTTGTACCTATACATTGTATATACTGTGTTTATTATTCTTATATCTTGTACTGACACTTTCTTGCATCTTTGTGTTCTTGCTAGCTAATTTCGTTGTCCAGGCAACTGTACAATGACAATAAAAAGTCTTGAAGTCTTGTCATGTTGGGATTACAGTTTTCTCCATAGAAATGAATGGAGAGTCCCCACAAAGATATAATTACAAACACTGTGTGTGTGTGTGTGTGTGTGTGTGTGTGTGTGTTGTGTGTGGTATCAGATCAGTCTCTGAGAGTTCAGTAGTCTGATGTCATGTTTCTGAGTCTGGGTTGAAGGCCTGAATGCTTTTCCAGACGCTAGGAGTGTGAAAAGATAATGTGAGGGGTGGGTGGGGTCATCCACAATGTTGGTGGCTATGCAGATGGAGCGTGTGATGTGAATGTCCATGACGGAGGGGAGAGAGACTCTAATGATCTTCTCAGCTATCCTCACTATCCGTGGGTCTTGTGATCTGAGGCTTGGAAAAACATGTTGTGCTGCTCAACCTTGGCACAATGATATGGGTGAATCATGGACGCAATAGAATTTGGGGATGATTAGTCCATACAGGGACAGAATCATTCCATACCTCAATCACCTCGTACGTATGTCTGCTAGGTGGAGTTGCTCCTAACTGTGCGCAGTGGAGTTGAACAATCACAACTTCCCAGAATATTACAGTAACAGGAGGACAGTGAACAAGTCTTATTAATTCTATGCTGTGTGGACGATGTAACCGTCCGCGTGTTCACCTTAATACACAGGACATTCAAGCCATTGCAGAATCCAAACCCAGAAATGCAGCTCCCTCCACCAGCAACGCCAATATAGAAACTGCCACAAAATCCATGCCCCCTGATAACCAGCCCCTTTTATTTCCACCACCGTCGTGGGGACCGTACTACAAAGAGTCAACGCAAGGTAAGCTGCAAAGTGCAAACAAATTTACAACCTACCCTACATAGTGCCCTGCGTTTACTTTGTCTGTACTATGAGTACAGTCTTTGCACCTTATCTGTTTGGCACTATATGTCGGTCATTCCTGTTACTTTTCTGTCCTCATGGTTTACTTATATTTTCTCTAACATGAGTCACATATTTAAAGCAAATATATATTTAGGTCTTCGTTATCACGTAAACAGAGACAATACATATAAAAAATGTAAAAACTTTTATTGATATATGCATTAAGGCTGCCATGATTAGTGGGCATAGTCGATGACATGTTCTTCTTCAATATCACTATGCAATTATTGAAGTAGCTATTCTCTAAAGCCCTGCAGTGACATGTAGTTTGATATACTGTGTTTGTATGAAATGCCTTTTCATATATCATTATTGTTTCAGTTTATGCTGTAGCCATTTGTGCATGAATCTCCTTGCGTCAGAGGAAGTTGGGAGTGGGGTGTGACCTTTATGAAGCAGAATGAGACGAGATGAGTTGTAAAATAAATGGTTACGCTAACTGCAGTGAGACCTTTCTCATGCGGCCCTGCTCAATCTGTGTAGTCATACCATGGCAGTCAGTTAAACAGGGAGGTTTATCTGCAGTGTTGGATTGTCTCCTGGGAACCTGTACAGCCAGTGCTTGGAGTGTGATGTAGGACACGAAATCAGGACCGCCCACTTTTTACTCATTTTAATCTTAAAATATGGACAGTGTGAACTGGAACTTTGCCATTTTGCTCATATCACTTCCTCTGCCAGCACTTGCAGGATGGGCTTCCCCTTTCATTCTGGTTCCTCCCAAGGTTTCTTCCTTCTAGGGAGTTTTTCCTTGCCACTGGTTTGCTCTCTGTGGGCTTTGGGCAGGGATAAGGTAAAGTGCTTTGAGACAATGTAATGTTGTGAAAATGCGCGACACAAGTAATATTGAATTGAAATGAATCACACCAGCTTGTCTCAGCTGACAGCAGCTCTTACTTATCTGATAAGGGGGGGGGGGGGGGGGGGGTATCACATACCTTCTGGTCAACGTCAAAAGAAATTTATATATAAAATAATATATTGCATATTGCTATAACACTCAGTAAATGGGACCTATTATGCTTTTCCCTTTCTATTAGTGTGTTACATGGCTTCAACTGCATGTAAACGGTCTGCAAAGTCTTTAGATGCAAAGTACATAGCAAAGGGAGTAACTCTCAGCACAGAAACCACTCATCTCTCATCTGCCTAAAACACCTCATTGGAATTCCAGCCCTTACTTCCATGACATGATGAGGTCACCTCATAACACAATCCTTATTGTCTGCCTACCTGCAAGGATCTGTCTGCAGACTGAAAGACAGGGGAATGAAGGGTAAACCGACCAATCAAACCACACTGGACTCATTGGGGGTGGGATTAGACAGAGGGTGAATAGACATGTGCATTATGAGAAAACAATATGTGCTTTTCGAACACTGAAGCATGCATACTCTATTCTAGTTGATCATAGATATAAAATTATAAACTGAAAGTGAGCATAATAATGCCCTTTAAGCAACAGTAGGCTGCTGTCCATGGTGCTGAAAACCTGGATTGGCAAATTTTACATGAAATTTTTTCACCTACTTTAACTGTAACCCTCTTATTTTGTTGGCAGTGATGCTCTGTGAAGTCATACAGAGGTGGGTATAGAAAGGATTACAGTGGGTAATAGGTGATTTAGATGAACTTTTTTACATTTGACAACCAAAAGGCTTTGGACAGTCAGTTCAACTTTGGACAATAGCACCTCCAAAAAGTTTCTCTGTCTCTCTTGCTAGTTATTTCTCTTTACCCCCCAGTCAAGGAGGAATCAAATGCAGAAGCACATTGTACAGTAGGAGATGTAAGGTGCAACACACATTAAAAGCTCTTTTGTGTGAACATTATAAAACAGATTAATACATATTAAGCAGTTTGAAACTTTACATTCAGACCTACATCAGTCAGAAAAAGCAGGCGATGACCAGCCCAACCAACAGCTCCATCCCTGATTGTACAGAATCGCTTGTCAGGGTAACTTCTGAAGTCATGACTAAACTAATTTCCCTCTCTGCCTTCAGCTTCACCAGCTAGATTAAACTAATCATTGAGGAGGAAAATACAGTCAAGCCTCACAGTGAAGCCATAAAATACACTTGGGTTAAATGTATTACACTTTTTTCCAATCATTTTGACGTGTTTCTCAATACCATGTCCACTTTTTCCAAACACTTAACACATGCACCATAAAATTGGACTATGTGAGCTAAACTATGTATGCTTTTGCATTGCCTTGACACAATATGCATTCAATCACCACTTCCCCCAAATTTTATGAATACTTCTCTCAGTCAGTGTTTGCCACCAGCAAAACTTTGTACAACTACAGCCGATTTTTCAGATGTTTAGATAATCTGTTCAAAACAGTTAATTTTCAGTGAATTTAAATTAAATTTTATTGCACTGTAAATTGAAATATGCTCCATTTTGACAGACAAAGGA
Source organism: Paramormyrops kingsleyae (assembly GCF_048594095.1). Classification (NCBI taxonomy): domain Eukaryota; kingdom Metazoa; phylum Chordata; class Actinopteri; order Osteoglossiformes; family Mormyridae; genus Paramormyrops; species Paramormyrops kingsleyae. The sequence continues at coordinate 21,751,003 of NC_132820.1, read as the reverse complement.
CACTATGCACTTGCACTAACACAAATAATTATGCTTTTAGCAGAAATTTTATAATTTTGTTTTTGTTTGCTGCTTTGTTACCATTTATACAAATGAGGTCATAGAGTGTCTCTTTCCTTTTTGCATCGCAACACAATGTATTCTGTGCATAAATAGTGGGTATGGCAACACATATATTACAGTAAAACATTTACATTTATTCATTTAGCAGGTACTTTTTTCCAAAGCGACTTACAGTGAAGTACTGTATCTACAGGGACAGTCCTTCTGGAGCAAGTTGGGGTCAAGGGCCTTTGCTCAGGGGCACAATGGTGGCATCCCCTGGGAGTGAACTCACAAGCTTCCGGTGTTCCGAATGGGAGCCCAGCCAGATCCCTAACTACTAGACCACCACCATCCCCCTAGATCACCACCAAGCACTTTACAATGCTTGAAGCTGGAAAGCTGAATGAAAGCACATACCTGCCTGTAATTTCAGCTAAGCATCTATCTAGGAATTTGTGTGGTTAGTGCCAATTTGCCATATGTACAAATCTTTGGATCCGCATTTTCCATTGCCATTTTTCTTTAGCCAGTTAACAATGGATGCAGCAAGAGGCAGAGAAAGAGCAAGAAGACATCAACGGAGAGGAAGAGGAAGAACCATGGCTACTGATGAAATCAGAGCCACAGTATTTGACCATGTTGGAAATCATGGTCTGTCCCTGAGGAAAGCGGGTCTAAGAGTTCAACCCCACCTGCCTAGATCCACAGAGGCATCAATTGTCAGGATTTTCAGACAAAGCAACAAATACTATACACTATTTAGAGCATTCTGACTGAAGGCATTTGATTGATGTGTATATTACTGTAGCGGTGTGATTTGAGAAAAGTCTCCAGGAAAAAACTGACGCATCGATGCACGTTTGTCTTTACTGTAACCCACTACTGTAGGATTTAGCATTTACCTCCCACAGGAGGGAGAGGAAGAATTTACCAGTATTTGTGATTGTGTGGGACAATGTGGCCTTTCATCACTCCCACCAAGTCACAGAGTGGTTTATAGCCCATCCCTGGATGATGTCATTATTCTTGCCACCATACTCTCCATTTCTCAACCCGACTGAAGGATTTTTTTCTGCATGGGGATGGAAGGTATATGACCATCGGCCACATGATCAGATGTGGCTTTTAGATGCAATGGCTGCTGGGTGTGTGGACATCCATGTGGAGGACATCCAGAGCTGGATAAGGCACTGAAAGAGATTTTTTTCCGTGGTGTATTGCAAGAGAAAATAGTGTGATGTTGATGAAAATTTATGGCCAAATGCAAGGGACCGAATGAATTAGTCCAGGACAACAGTATACGCAACTGTATACAGTGAGACTTTGCTATTTGGCGATTTTTGTTTTGTTTTTTTTTCTTTTGTATTGAATGTAATGTACTTTCAGTAGGTGGTTGTAATGTATTTTTCTTTTCCAGTGTATTGCGCAGCTGAATTTATTTACTGTATTATTTGTTTGTATTATGATGTTTACTGTAAGATAACACTAGACATTTTGCAGCGCTTCAAGTTGTTTGTGTTTTTTCATGCATTGTACTTTGTGTGACAAAGTCGTCTTGTGAGAGAGTGCATGTGCTATAGGTTTGGCAGCATGTGCCACTTTTGGGTGAAGTGTGAAGTGTTCTGGTGGTTTTAGTGCATTTTGCACCGAAAGTTTACAGTGTGAAGTGTTTGGAAAAAGTCATGGTATTGAGACAAGTGTGAAAATGATTGGAAAAAACTGTAATATTGACTTATGTAGCTGAATTTTGTTTATCCACTAGAGGGCAGTCACACACAGGAGCTAAGATAAGATAAGATAAGATAAGATAAGATAAGATAAGATAAGATAAGATAAGATATCCTTTATTAGTCCCACAAGTGGGAAATTTGCATTGTCACGGGAGAAAGTGGACAGTACAAGAATAAAGCAGCAAAAATGAAAAACAATAGAATAAAATCTATATATGTACAGAGTGGATATAAAAATATAAACATAAATATATGTACAACACTGTGGAATTGCACTCAAAGAAATATTGCACATAAGAAAACCCCATGGTGTATTGGATGTGTGTGTTTTGTTAGTCTATGTGTGTGTGTGTGTGTGTGTGTGTGTGTGTGGTCAGCTGCAAGGACTTTGTTATAGAGTCTGACAGCAGTTGGAAGGAAAGACCTTCTGAATCTCTCCTTCCCACATCGTGGATGCAGCAGCCGGCCACTAAAGGAGCTGCTCAGTGCTGTCAGAGTCTCCTGCATGGGGTGATAGATGTTATCCAACAGGGATGGCAGCTTAGCCACCATTCTCCTGTCACTCACACCCTCCACTGGGTCCAGAGGGCATCCTAGAACAGAGCTGGCCCTCCGGATCAGCCTGTTTAGTCTCTTCCTGTCCCCAGCAGAGATGCTGCTGCCCCAGCAGACCACACCGTCTAAACTAAACACACCGTCTAAACCAGGGGTGTCGGACTCCAGTCCTGGAGGTTGTATAGCTTAGTTCTTTCCCTGTTCCACTACAAATGATTCAGCTCAAGAGCTGTGTGGTAATTAGCACATGGAGTTGAATCAGGTGTGTTAAATGAGGGGAAACCCAAAAATGTGCAGGGCTCTTGCTCTCCAGGACTGGAGTTTGACACCTGTGCTCTAAACCAACCATCTAAACCAAGGGATCTGATGCCTCAGGAAGTCAAGTCATTTATTTATAGAGCACATTTAAAAACAACAGGAGTTTATCCAAAGTGCTTCCCAGTCTAGAGAGAACTGATTAGCAAGTACTATATTGATGGTAAAATGTATAAATAAAATTACATGAAAGCATGCATACTTGCACACTGAAGGAGACTGAGGGGGGACATGATCCAGGTCTATAAGATTCTAACAGGTTTGGATGCTGTTCAACCGAATAGTTACTTCAGCATTAGTTCAAATACAAGAACTCGTGGCCATAGGTGGAAATTAGCGGGAGAACATTTCAAACTGGATTTAAGGAAGCACTTCTTTACACAGCATGTAGTCAGAGTACGGAATAGTCTTCCTGATAACGTAGTGCAAGCTGAATCCTTGGGTTCCTTTAAATCAGAGCTAGATAAGATTTTAACAACTCTGAGCTATTAGTTAAGTTCTCCCCAAGCGAGCTCGATGGGCCGAATGGCCTCCTCTCGTTTGTATAGTTCTTATGTTCTTATGTATGTTCTTATATAAGAAATAAGAAAATAAAAATTTATGGAAATGTAGTACAATAAGTAACAGATGTAAAGAGTAAGAGGTTAATTAAAATTAAATGAAATGTGTCATTAAAAACTTCATGACAAAAACCATAGGAGAACCTGGAAAGCAAGAGAGAAGGTGGATCTTTAACTTAAGATTTATACTCTTCAATAGTAGTGCAGGGCTTAATGTGGAGACTATTCCAAAGTCAGGGGGCAGCTACAGAGAAAGACCGGGGGGGTTGAATATGGAAATAGCAGATCTGAAATGTATTGTGGGGCTAATCCACTGAGTGCTTTAAAAGCAAATAGCAAAGTTGTAAGGAAAGCACTGCAGAGAGAGACCCTGGTATTCCAGTGAGGAATGGATACAGATTAAATAAAACCAAAATATGACACAGAAGGTGAGACTGAACTCAGACCTCAAGCTGATGAAGGAGGGATGTCTGCCTCTGAGCTGCACACTCAGCCCACTGAGCCACACGGCGGCCTGACTAAGGCAACATCAGACAGGGAAAAGGCACAGAGTACAGGGCCAGACGGGCACCGACCCTGACAAGTAATATTACAGTGTCAAACTCATGATGATGAACCATGAAAACCTGGATATAACTGAGGAGGACCAGGGACCCCATTGTGTACGAAACATCATTGTTGTTGCATCACTTCCTGTGTGATGTGTAAAGTGACCCTTCCCTCTTTACTGTGACTGCTGTATGTGAGCATAGAGAAGACAGAGAAACAGTGAAGTTACGGAAAATTGGGACGTGAGTGTCAGTCTCCACAGATCTGAGGTCAGTGAGACACATAAAAAGGCTCCTCTGATGCTCCTCTTCATCCTCTGATGGGCCACCAGGTGAGAATCACTTACTTTAGGTTGGTTGTTATTTCACTTCCTGTTTATAATGACTAACAGCAGACATCCTAGGAAAATGTACAAATTCACTATAATTTGACAGCATGTAGTTCCGCCCTTAACTGTGTATGAGCCCTCTGATGGACGGGCATCTCCTATGGATTAATGTCAGGTAAGAGGTTATACTCAGAGTAAAGACGTCTGGGCTGACTGACTGATTTTAGAATTGACTGCAGTCTTTTCTGTGTCCACCATGTGGCAGCAGTGCACAGAAATGTTCTAATTCTATCCTGTCTGAGTTGGGTGAAGTAAGATCTGTTTCGCTTCTGCTTATGCTCCCACGCCCCCACAAAGCTCATTCTTCCTGGACCTCTCTAGCCATATCCTTAAACTCCATGATTATGAGTTCATTACAGGAACAGATGCTAATGTTGTCCATGACCCAGTCCTGGATAAATCCGATTCTCTCTTAGGAAGTCAGGTATCCCCTCTAGTCACCAGTATTGATCAATGAAGTATCTATTGTTAGAAGCTCCTTTTCTATTTGAGCATATCCTTTGCATGAGTGCTCTGCTCCCAAAAGCCACGGGTTTTCTGCATTGTATCACAGCTGCACCCAAACTGGTGTCTGAAGCATCACACTGGAGAATCAAGTCTTCCTTGGGATCATAATATTTCAGTACCGGTGCATTCACAATGGACTCTCTGATTTTGGAGAATGCAGCATCCTGAATGTCTGTCCACTCCCACAAACTGCCTTTATGGGTCGGCTGTCGCAGAGGCTCACACTGGTCTGAACGGTGGCTGCAAAACTTGGCTAAGAAATTTACCATTTTTAGGAGTCTTTGCCCCCCTTAACATGTGTTGGGCATCTGCTGGATTGCTTTGCCTTTTTCTGGATCAATTTGAAGTCCATCCACTGTCAGTAAATATCCTATGAATGGAACAGCGTCTGTCTCACTCTTACTTTGCATTTAGCCTGATGTTTTACTCAGTACATCTGTCCATAAATTACGTCAGTCTTCTGTCAAGATCTTTCTCTGCCAGTTCCATTGTGTCTCCCTCACCTGTGATCGAAATGCCGTCTGTAATCACATGACCTCCCTCCAAGCCGTTCCAGGGCTCAGTCATCTTTGGAAAATCTCTGGAGCAGTGCTGATGCCCATAGGTATGCACAGCCGCCTGTACCTGCCACAAGGGGGCGAGAAAGTGGTCGGGTAGCTGAAGTTTTCCTCCAGCTTGACAGGCCAACAGGCATTTCTGATGTCACACACTGAAAAGCTTCTTTAGATCTAGCAAGATGTCATCAATGGTAGGGAGAGGAAAATGGTTCCTCTTCAGTGCTTTATTCAGTGGTTTAGGGTCTGTACACACGCTGAGCTCACCGTTTGGCTTCTTTGTGAGGACTAGGCTGCTCCACTCCATGCTTTTGTCCACAGGTGTTACTATTCCCCTCCTCTTTAGGTGAAGCAGCTCTTCCTTTAAAGCAGACATGATGGAAAGCAGAACCTGTCTCTCTGATAGCTTGACTGGTGTTGCCCTCCTGTCTACTTCTATCTCATATTCTCCATCCAAGCAGCCATCGCCTTTGAAAACATCAGGATATGTAGCTTTAATGTGCTCCACTGTCCATGGCCCTTCTGTGGAATCTTCTGTCACAGCACTGTCTAGTGCCAGTATATTCTCTTACTGCACCTTCAACAGATTCATAGTCCATGAAGACTACAGTACATGATACCTTTTCATATTTTTAGGTTCTTCAGTACTTGTTTACATCAGACGAAGGGCTACAGTGTACTTTTGTTATACATTGCTAGTAACTGATTTGTCTTTTCAGTCAGAATGTCAGGAATTACTATGTGTACAGAAACAATATTGCAACTGGCCCCACAGTCTACACTAGTGGCCAAAACTGTGGAAACACGTAACATTTTTGGAATTCCGCTCTAAAATAGCTGTTAATTACTACAGGAATTTTGGTGGTAATGTCTATTAAAGAATGTTTACAAATATCATACATTGGATTAAATTAGTAACTGGAGCAGTTGAATAGTTCTGCAATCTAAGCAGGATGATCCCCAGACTCTGTGACACCCCTTGTGCTGGGATTCGTGTCCTTTGCTCCTGCAGGTGATCCAGTGGTGATGGGGTCAGAGCCCCAGTCCTTGGTATCTGTTTTGGCCCCAACACCCAGCCTCCTGCCTTGGCCCAAGCCACTGGCCTGCACACTTCAGTGGATCGTCAACAGTCCACTAATTGATCCATGGAGCGATAGCGACTGGAGGAGCCCAAGGAAGAGGAAGACCTTTCTGGGCTTCTAGTACTGACGCAGACAACCTGCCCTTACTGCTCCCTCTTGTTGCCGAGAAGGTCCGGCTCCCTGGAACTCAGCCATGGAAGGCCACTCAACACATCACTTCTCTGCGACATGGTGCCTCGAAACTCTCCACAAATTCTTCCATTGACTCCCCAAAGCACACAGCTGCTTTGCTCGCTTTCACTGGACATTGAAAGAGGAGATGGCGGAAGGCAGCTGACCTGATATCACTGAACCCAGTTCAGGTAGTGCCCAGTCCCAGTGAAATTGCTGCAGCTTCGCCCTGTGGATGAATGATTAGTTAAAATTTGTCTATTACTATTACTAATAAACTGGTGTTTGTTCATTACTGAACAGGTAATCAAAGTTCCCTTCAAATGACTCAATTTTTCTTGTACGTGATTGTGTAATCACCTGGGTTACCCCCTTAGATACTCCATACCATAATTATCGTCATCCTGACCTTCTGTAGGCATTAATCCCATGTCAGATGTCTGCACAGCTATTCCCTTCCATTCTCTCACACAAAGTGCATCACAGAGCCTCTTTTATTCAAACCATGGCTCCCTTGTTTAATACTACAAATTCTATTGTCATCATAAGCAAATATATATGCCTTGTGCATAGTAAATCTTTTAGTGTCCTAGCAGCATAAAGAAAAATTATGATGCATTTTATTATGAGTTTTACGCTGTATATAGTAATAATAATAGAATGACTTGCTAAAGTATTTGGTGCTAAATATTCAGCCTTGTGGTTTTCTCACTTCCTGTTTAAAGTGTTCACTCCCCTTTCACTCTGCCTGCTGTGTGTGAGAATAGAAACGACAGAGTCAGTGAAGGTCCAGAGGATAAGGAAGTGAGGGTCAGTTTTCCTCAGATCTGGGCTCAGTGACACACACACGTATGGATCCTCTGATGCTCCTGTTTCTTCTCATTGCTGGGCTCACAGGTGAGTGTCTCTCATTACAGTGGTACTGAGTAGAGATCTCTCTCCTGCTCCTCACACACTGTCAGCTGCAGTTTGGAGATCATGATGGAGATCTGCTGCTACATCAGAAGAAATTGCCCCGGCTAGATTCTGGAAACATTTGCAGAGGCTGCATTGAGTATCATACTCTATGAAGTTGTAGATAGTATTTAGATTCTCACAGGTTTTTATATCACTTATATTATTATGTAATATTTAAAAAGCTTTAACAAAAATATTTTACCAATAAACTGGCAATTACTTCATACATGTACAGTATTTTGTGTTTTGTGTCAAGACCAGCGCATAAGTCTCCAAAGCTTGCGTTTCCTGTATCCAATAAGATGGCAGAATTTTTCTCAATGTGCAATACTGACTGCCAAGTGTGATATCTGTGATGTATGTGATGTAGTTTTGTTGTAGCAGATACTGAACTAGCGGCTCAGCAGCTACAGCGGGATCTTAATTTAATTAGTGACTGGGCTGACACCTGGCAGATGAAATTTAACATAGACAAATGTAAGGTACTCCATGTAGGGAGCAGAAATATAAAGTACAGGTATTTTATGGGACCTACTGAAATAAAGGTAGCTGATTATGAGAAAGACCTTGGTGTGTATGTTGATGCTTCCATGTCTCATTCTCGCCAGTGCGGGGAAGCAATAAAAAAGGCCAATAGGATGTTGGGGTATATCTCCAGGTGTGTGGAGTTTAAGTCAAGGGAGGTAATGCTAAGATTATACAATTCCTTGGTGAGACCTCACCTAGAATATTGTGTACAGGTTTGGTCACCATATCTTAAAAAGGACATAGCGGCCTTAGAAAAGGTGCAGCGTAGGGCCACAAGAATGATTCCTGGTCTTAGAGGAATGTCATACGAGGAAAGGTTATTTGAGCTAAATCTGTTCAGCCTCAAGCAAAGGAGACTGAGGGGGGACATGATCCAGGTCTATAAGATTCTAACAGGTTTGGATGCTGTTCAACCGAATAGTTACTTCAGCATTAGTTCAAATACAAGAACTCGTGGCCATAGGTGGAAATTAGCGGGAGAACATTTCAAACTGGATTTAAGGAAGCACTTCTTTACACAGCGTGTAGTCAGAGTATGGAATAGTCTTCCTGATAACGTAGTGCAAGCTGAATCCTTGGGTTCCTTTCAATCAGAGCTAGATAAGATTTTAACAACTCTGAGCTATTAGTTAAGTTCTCCCCAAGCGAGCTCGATGGGCCGAATGGCCTCCTCTCGTTTGTATATTTCTTATGTTCTTATGTTCTTATGTAGAGTGACATAAGGATTCACTTTAATTAAATGTGCTGTCCCCAGTCTTTTTAACCCCAAAGGACGAACCAGCACCAGTTGTGGCCATGGTTCATCCCACCCCTCCGTATCAGGTTCCAGCGCAGGCTGCAGCTCCCTCATCTCAGCTGGTTACGGGTCCGACACCCCCATTTATGTCCCCTTCTGTTGTTTTTGAAAAAATGGAAAGATTCAATAAGTTGCACAACTATTATCTTAGCACCGGTGTGTGAATGTGAGTGTGGATGGGTGAATGTGAGGCATAATTGTAAAGCGCTTTGGTACTCGTAAGAGTAGTAAAAAGCGCTATATACTGTAAATGCAGTCCATTTACCATTTACCATTTACTGTAGGGAAACTGAATAAGAAGCCTTTACACTGGGCAGAAAATGCTTTGTTTGTGTAGTACGTCTTAGTGACAGAGCACCAATTTCAGAGGCCATTAAGCTGAAAAATATGCAGTGAAATATCTAATGATATCTGAACATTTAAACACAGCATACAATTCAGTTTGCAAATTTAAACAATTCTATTTAAAAGAACAGTTTAATTTCAGAGCCAATGGCCGTGTGACCATGAAATGAAATGAAATGCCGACAACATTCCTGGAGCCTTCAATTCAAGCATTCTGTCGAAACCGCATCCCCTTCAGTCAGGTTCACAAAACGTGTGAGTTGTTTTCAGCATACGTTTTTCTTTATAAATCCCAAAATCCTCTTACAAATGTGCCTATGAATGTTTGGCATCTTTTTCGGTCACACAAAGCCTTTATAAATGAATTCCCCGATTAATGCCTCTACATGGCTAGTGTTGTAATTGTATCATTAGAAACACATGAAAACATCTTAATTGCGTTAAGGTATGTAACGGTATAGTCACATGACAAAAGATAACTTTGTGACTTAGCAAACTGCATGTTCTTCATCTCCTCTGTATGGACCATAGAGCTGTGTATCGGAGAGTCTGGCAACACGTCACGTTTCAAGATACAGGGATTGCAATTCAATATGTTGGTATATTTTGCAATTTTTAAATCTGATGTTAGGAAAACTTGTCATAGTATAAAAAGCACACCACGTACAAATGGAAGAAATCTGAGTAAAAATGTTAACTTTTTTAACGCAACCATAATGGGGGGCTCGATTTGCATTTATCACAGTCCCTGTAACAATCTAACGTCATATATATAGCACCACAACTATTTCGAGTTCAGCCAACGGTGGTAACGTTACTAGTCTGCAGCGTACGTTGTGCAGGTTACCAAAAATGACTAGTTATCAATTACTGCATATAAAAGTAATTATAATGAGGGTGGGACTGGACCGTGTGTCCGTGAGGATTTTCGACGTGTGGTGCACGGGTGCGGCGAAACGCGCTGCATCGATCAGCGCATGCTCCACCAGCCTGACCTAACCTGTATATATAGCCTAATAAAGGAAAATAATAGTGGTCTAAATGTTGTATATTGATCGCTTTAACATCGGGGGAATATGGGCTCAAATGTTCGGTGGTGATGTTTCTGCAACACAGAGATGTTTGCCGATGGATTTTCAAGTACCGCGGAGACATAGTGCCAATGCATGTGTGCTCTCTGGATAGTTATATTACTTTAGTGTTGCTGCTGTGACAGTGCCAGACAATACAACTGTCTAATTGTACCTATCAGCGTACCTATAAAATCACCCATTCATTGCGCCACGGTAAGGTCGGATGGCGTTACATCATAAACAGGAAATTAGGAGAACATGCTGCCTTTATCCATTAATATTTTCACGCAAGACAAAGGTAACGAGTCCGTTGAAATTTCAGTACTTTGCGTTTTTTAATTTGAAATGGTAATTAGTTACATTACTCCTTACAGACAAAAGTAGTGGAATTACAGTAACGCGTTACTACCAACATTGCTAGGTAGTGTGGGATTCAATAGAATTATAAAGAACATACAATGAATAGAGGAAAAGGAGAATATAGCTTAAAGCAGGGCATGATGAAAGGGGGGGGGGGGGGTTGATTCTAGAAAATGCAGTTAACTGAAACGAGAACTGACTGGCGCCGGCAGGGCAGGGGGACCTAATCAGAACAGATAGAGGGAGCGACAGAAAACGTCAGCGGCCCCTTTATCTTTTAGCCTTCCAGAAGGACAAGTACTAACCGACTAACTAGAGCAAATGTCAAACATGTGGTTGTCACGTAGACGGAAGGTACCGAGAGAGGGGGGAGATGCCCAAAGGGCTTTAAAGGGGACACAGCTGATACATATGGCAGAGCTTCCTCTTGTACATGCCGAATGTATGTCAGATGGTCGCTCCCGGATTGCAATCTGTCAGAGAATAAACTGGTGACCTGCAACTTCTCCACGTGTCAGCTGTGAATCTCTTGACCCGGTGGAGACGGCGTACTCCAACACTCCCCAGCCACTCTGAAGCACTGTGCAGATCAACAGTCACCTGTCTTCACAGATATTTTCAACCAGTCACTGGATCTTTGTGTCTTAAATCATCCACAATAACACCTATTCCAAAGAAACCCAGAGTCTCTTGCCTCAGTGACTACAGACCAGTGGCTCTCACATCGGTGGTAATGAAGGCTTTTGAGAGACTTGTGCTGTCATACCTTAAAATCATCACAGACCCATCGCTTGACCCCAGGCTACAGTCAGCCTACAGAACCAACAGACCTGTGGACGATGCAGTTAACACTGGACTCCATTTCTTGCTCTGACACTTGGAGTGCCCTGAGACATATGTTAGAATTTTGTTTGTGGACTTTAGCTTTGCATTTAATACTATTCTATCGGAGCTAATGCAGACTGAACTCTCACAACTGTCCGTGCCTGATCCAAAATAACATGTTATAACCACAATGGCCCAGATTTACGACAAGGCCAGACTGCAATACATCATCCGCTCAGCAGAGCGAATAATTGGCAGTAACCTGCCTACCCTCCAGACACTGTACATCACCAGAACCAGGAAACGGGCATACAAAATCTTTGAGGACCCATCTCACCCTGCTCACCACATCTTTCAAGCCTTACCCTCCAGGAGAAGACTCATGGCAATCAGAACCAAGACCACAAGACCGACGCCAAGAGCTTCTCCCCTCAGGTAGTCTCTCTCATTAACCAAGCCAGTCTCTGACTGGACGTTCAATTAATCGTCAGCTGCAGTGAAATATCCACCAGCATAACCAGTGAACAACTGATAAACTTCCTCTATGATTATATTCTGCACTCTTGCACATTATGCACACATACTGCAAACTCTGTATACATATTGCACTCTTGCACATATAGTTGACTTGGCTGCTACTTAATAACGGCACCATTTAAGAGCCCTTTAAATTATTATACCATTTATATAGTTTATATTCATACTACAATGATTACTATGTACACACACATATATAAATATCATAATACCATCATTACTGCCATTAATAAACTTAATTATCATATAATTATCATATTACCCAATTGCCAGTCTATTGTTTATTACCTTTCTGCATATGTCTTTGCTAAATGTGGTATGTTCTTTGTAATGTCATATAAAAGCACCACCAAGGCAAATTCCTTGTATGGAAACATATCTGGATTCTGATTCTACATCCTTCATCAGGACTAGAAAACTTCCATCCAGCGTTGCATTTCATTTTGACGCTGTCGTTTTTGAAACACTTTTCTGTGATCTAGTTCTTGTTTTGGTCGCCGACTATCATCCAACAAAAGGTTAATTTCAGCTCTCCTAATCTGACATAAACCACACTCACAAACACTTTCGGGTTACTGTGTCACCGGGAAGGGATGGACTCCGGTTGGGATGGGTTTCCAGCATTTCCTATCCTGGCTGTTCTCTTTAGGGACAAACACAAGAATGGAGTCTAGTGATCACACCGGAAGCTGACTTACCTGAACGGAGATGTATGGAGCAGACTCTCATATGCGCGGGGATGCTCTGGAATGCAAGGTCTTTACGCCCCACCGCTGGAAGCTACGCCATCCGACGCCATTTCGTCAACTCTTCCACTTTTGCTCCTTCCTGTCTTTTCCAATCTGGAAAGGAGAAGAAACGTATACCGGTCCTGAAGACCGAAGAGAGACCCGAGTCGATATGGGGCCGCCACTTAGCGGGTCGCCGTTAGCCGGGCCTCCGTGCCCCCCCCACTCGGAGTAAAATGCCCAGGGATGTCGCAGCCGCCAGCCTCGGGGCCCAGACTCCTCCCTGTCCTCCTGTCCTCTCAAAAAACAGCAATCATTTAAACAAACATGAGGGAAAATTCAAAAGGCAAAGATGACGTCATTCCTTACCTCAGCACAGCTGCCCACCGCACAAACGACAGCGTGTCACCTTCCTTTAAAAAAAAAAAAAAAGAGAAAAACAGCAGGAAACGGGGGCTGTGCACGGACAGGGCCCCTCCCTCACAGCACATGCAGCTAATTAGCTGGCCATCCAGAGGCACTCAGTCTATTAGTCACCCACTCAGTCAGTTCTGCCTTTCAACAACAGGGGGCAGTAGAGGTGCACCATTCCCGGAAGCACTGCAATACCGGGTCGATGCGTGGAGCGGACGGGACAAGCCCCACTTCCGGCTCCCTGTTCCAAAAATCCATCTAATAAAAGGCTTCTCGGCCTTTTGGCTAAGATCAAGTGTAGTATCAGTTTAATATCTGATACGTCCCCCATGGAGGGGACCACATATTAAACGGACTGACTCAGACTGACTGACTGAGTGGGTGACTGAGTGAGACAGGGTCTGCTTATCGAACCGGAGCACCTGAAGTAAAATGGTGAAAAACAGAAATTATTCATATTAATTTTCGGGGCGTGAGATACCCCCTTGCTGATGAGGTGATTACAGAAACGTATCATGACTGTGCAAAAGGGAATAAGGCACCTTTCATCCTGATTTTTTTTAAGTTTAAACACATGTGTGCTTCATATGTAACCGTGATACACGCGGAGCCCAGAGAAATTTGGTTTCCTACACACATGCAATAAGGTCTTTAATTGGGCAGAGTCCATGCCTTCTTCCTTTTTATTGGTACCCCAGCATGTTGGGGAGCAAGGGACCCCACAATGACGATTGTCTGTACTTGTATCGACACTGATGTCTCCTAGCACCTTGCCCTGACCTCACCTGCATCATCTTATATATTTCCAGGGCCGGACTCTCAGCAGTTGGAGGGTAACACAAATACAAGCAAACATAACAAGTACACATCAGCTATAGGTTTGTGAGGTTAACCGCTATTGCTTCGATGTGTCATGATGATGGACATTCCTGTAGGCTGTAAACTCCTTGGTGATAGATGAGGTACCAGGGCAGGAAGGAGCCAGGGAGAGACTGAGGGCTAAAAGACAGTGAAGGAGAATTAAGAGTTCTTTGATGCTGAAAATTTTGGGTATGGGTTTGATTGGGTATTGGCCAAGTTGACTTCTGAGTAAGGAGTGGATCCTTTGCATGGCTTCTTGGGGTATTTCCTGCATTCTGCAGGCCATCCTGCACCTGGTAGCCGTCCTCTTTTTCCCTTCCGGTGTTTCGTGTCTGTTTCTCATCCCAAACCTGGGGCTCCTCTTCAAGTTCATACCCATACGTATCAGTGGTTCTCTGCATGACGTCTTCTACAATCTACCTGTCTCTTCCTCTCTTCTCTTCCACATGATTAACTCTTCTTTCATTTCATGGGTCGATAAATTTGGTGCATGAGTACAAATATCAATGCGCTATTTTGCCGTCCTCTGCAGAGCCAGGATCAGCATATAATCTTGCCTGTGTGGTTTTATGAAGCTTTGAGTATAAATAAACATATATTTTTATTATTAACAACTGAACATCCATAATTGCCATGGAATTGCCATTTTGAGGTAAATTTGTAGTTTATTTGTAGTTCATTTTTGCTGGAAGGACCTTAAAACATTTAAATTCTATATGGAAAATGATCACTGCACACATCCAGTTGAAGCCCTTTCTGAAATTAGTCTGTTGCTGCCTTTCAGGTCCCCAAGCTGACGACAATGTCCCTAGGCGCCCTGGCCACCGCATAGTGGCGCCCCCCGGTGGCCGTTCCAACATCACCAGCCTTGGCTGAGCTATTGTCCTGTGTGTGTGTGTGTGTGTGTGTGGGGGGGGGGGGGGGTTGACCTTTGAGTGACAGATCAGTGAGGAGAGTTGTGGGGTTCTTTTCTGTCTGTGCCCAGTTTTGTTTCACCGGCCAACTTTCCCAGTGTTTGAAAAAAAAAAAGTATCCTTCCATCCAGCTGACAGGATGTGGTGACTGTAGTGTTGTTATTTTTGTGTTTTGGGGATTTAACACGATCACATGTCTGTCCTATAACTAATGCAAGCATGGTGCTTCAATGGCCTCGCCCCCCCCTTTAGTGAACACAAACTAAAGTATATGAGTATTGTTTTGTAAATGGGCATGGTATTGTTGCACATCCTGAGTCTGATTGAATAGTTGGTTAGTTGCATGTAGATACACATATTTGACATCGATAAGTATTATTCGAATTTTACGTTGTCAGTACACGCCAGAGTTGATCACTTGCTTCCCACTGTGCAGCAGTGAACTTAAACGGGTTTACATTCACAAAATATAATGGGGGTCAGGAGATGGACCATGGCTGAGATCACCGTCGAGTCAGGTAGCAAAAATCACCAACTGTGACAGCAGCCCAGCAGCAGTGGCCAACATCATGCTGGGTCCTCGTTTAGGGTGGCCAGCAACATGCCTATCTGCCATATATGACAAACCACAAGATGGCACTGCTTGTGCATGCCTTTTGAAATGAACTGGAATGCCGCTAGCAGGCACGCAAGTTACTTCACAAGTTCTAGAGCACAGCAATGCGTTTTGACTTTCTGTTAGCTATGTACGCAGTGATGGACATAACTGGTTCACAAGTACGCATTAACCTTTAAAAGCGATACATGCAGCAATCGGTTGTACATTTTTTATGTGCATTTGCGCCAATACGACAACAAATTACCGTGCATTTTAACCTCTATTTTCCTTACTTCTTTATTTTACGTTTTCTCTGTTTCATTTCAGTCTAACATATTGGTACATGTTTATATCACTCTCTACGTGTAAAGGGAGCAGACACAGGAAAAATGTACTGAAGACCCTTGAAATGATATTTATTCCTGATGTGAAATTGCTGTTTTTGTTTTAGATTCCAAATTTAACCTTTTATTTAATTTATCCCTTTTTCCCAAATAAAACGATGCATTTAGTTATAATCTATATTATTTTGATTTGGGGTCAGAAGTTCCAAAATCACCAGGTAAGTTAATTGATTTTATGTGTTTTAACTCCTAGACAGATATAAATGAAAACTCTATTTTTAAATAATTTATTGTCTTTTTTTTTTTATTATTATTAAAAATTGGATCCCTCATGGACCAAGACTTCAAGGGCATTTGTACAATTCACCTGTAACTGGATCTGCAGTCTTTTTCTCCCCACACCCTCTGCTTGTTCCCTTCTTCTCTTTCTGTCTTCACTCCAGGAGAGCTCCTCAGACATCTCCAGCCTGTAATTCCTGGGAAATGCCACCTGCCACTCACCCTTGGAGGCGTAGCCCATTCTCAGGATCTCATACGTCACCATTCATCACAGAGTCACAACGCCTGCAAACATCTGAATAAAAGCAAGAGCCCGTTTTTTGAAACTTACACATTAAATTTTCCTCTCTTTACCATTTTATTCTTTTAAGCTTCATTCTGTTTAATTACATTTAGTATGGATTAAGGCACAGGCGGCCCGGAGGACATGGAGTGGGACCCTCCAGTTCTTGCCCTGAGTCCCAGTCCGTGGTGTCAGCCCCGTGACCAGAGTTTCCCCAGCCGAGGAGGTTATCGCCGTGACAACGGCAGGGTCAACGGAAAACTGGTCGGGGGTTCGGCTGCAGGAGGAAAGATCTGGGGTATGCTACCCAGACTTACCGCCTGGCCCCAGCTCGGTCCAAGGGGGTCTTTTCGGGGGACCCCATCCATTGGTTCCCAAAAGGAACCACCTGCGGTTTCCTCCGGCACTGGTACTGGCCTGTGCTTTTGTTCTGCAGGGTCCACGGTGTGGTCCAGTTCCTGTCCTGCCTGCTCCTCGATGCCCTCCGGCTCTGCCGACCCCTCGCCGTCTACCGATGCTGTTCTTCCCTCGGCTGGCGCAGACGAGAGGAGCTCGTCCTTCTACAGGCCCAGACAGGACTCCGAAGGCCCCCCTGGCCGCGACCCTTCTGCGGTACCTCGGAGCTTGATCTGTAGTCTTGCTTCCCCGTGGCTCTCCCTGGTTTCACCTCTTAGCCCGATTTCACTCTTCCAGCCCCCACTCCAGTCACTCTTGCTTCCCACTTTAGGTTCCCCCTGGCTCCCTCTCCTGGCCCTATTCTTGTTGCACATTGTTTGTCTGGTTGTGTCCTGCCCTGTCTGTCCTGTGCCACCTTTGGTCCTTTTGGTGCCCAATCCCTCCCTTTGTCTCCTTCTTCTGTTTCCTTTGTTGCCACTTGCCCACTGACACCCGCTGTTTGTCTTTTGGTCCCTAGTCTGCATCCCTGTCGGGTTACCTGGCCTGTCATGAGTTGTGTCCTGGTGGTTTGTCTCCCCTGCTGTCCTTGGTTTTGCCCTGGTCTGTGTGTCCCCTTAATGATACCTTTGCACCAGGAGGGCACAGGATTGAGGGGTGGGGGGGTGTTACTGTCATGGCCTGCCCGTCCTGTCAACCTTACTCTCCAGTTCTCCTCCCTGACGTGGCCCTAATGAGCCACGCTTGGTCTTTATTAGTCTTACCTCATGTTCCTGTCCTTCTGTCAGTCACTACCAGCTGCCTTGTGTTTTCCCATTCCTTAGTTTGGTAAAGTGCCCAGGCCAATGTTCTCCAGTTCTGTCCTTGTCTGTTTGCGTCTCTGTGCCCAAGCCTGCCTGCCAGAAAAGCTCCCCGCAAAGGGGGTTCTGCCCTACAGCTTGCATTCGGGTCCTACTTCCCACCGGTCATGTGACAGAGGAATACAAGGTTAGTGCCAGGCAGAAATTAATAGCCTATCTTTGATTTTGCATTCATTTGGTAACTTGTTGAAGTTATCTGATAGTTCTCTCGATTCCAAAGACATATGATTCTTGTGTGCGCATTATGCATATCCAAAGTTAACGCATGTTGTGTTTATCTTACGCCGTACATGACTCATTGTCGTTATGGACAGTAAGCACTTTATGTCAGTTATCCATTGCTCCTTTTTGTTATGCTATACAGCCGCTTTATACATGTGGAGACTTATATGCACACACATTTTTCACATTCCACTAGTTTCACACATTTTACTGTCATCGTACTTCTCTTCTGATGCCATTTTATTTATTTGTTTGTTTATTTGTAACCTGGTAACTGCACACTGAATCTTCTTATATTTGTACAATGACACCAAATCTTATTTGGTAATCATGAATTACCAAAACCTTAAATACACAAGGATAGACTCAATTATTGCTGAAAAAATCTACGCAGAGATATAAAAATGTAATATTCTCATCAAAATCACATGCACAGCAAAAAATGTAGGCAGTAACTATATACTGCTCTTCCAAAAAAACAACCTTTAGGTTCAAAACAACATCCATCGAGAAAAGAAATATATCCTCCTTGTATCGACAGGAATACTTTATCTGCATTGTAAAATAGCATAAATAATTTATGACAAAACAAAAAGCTTTTAAATTTACTGTACATGATTGTTAGCAAAATCAGAAATGTCAGTGTGGTAAGATCATGTACTTTATATAGTCAGTCAGTCAGTCAGTTCTGCCTTTCAACAACAGGGGGCAGTAGAGGTGCACCGTTCCCGGAAGCACAGCAATACCGGGTCCATGCGTAGAGCGGACGGGGCAAGCCCCACTTCCGGCTCCCTGTTCCAAAAATCCGTTTAATATGTGGTCCCCTCCATGGGGGACGTATCAGATATTTAACTGATAAAACAGATTTTTTTTTTTCAGATCCAAATACTTTATTAAAAAGTTCTGCACAATTATTTACATCGACACAAACACATTAAAACATATAATAGAAACTGCACTTAAAAAATTGGCACTGTCAACAAGGGAATTAAAAACATTTTCCTACTAAAACAATGATATTCAGAAATAGTCATAATATAACAGGCTGAAATTTTCCCACATCATACAAGTGAATGCCAATACAATAAGACATGACTGAAAATATTTTAAAATAGTATTAAACAAACTATCTGCAGAACCATTCACCATAAAATAAGCAAAAAAAAAAGCAATAAAAGCAACCAATATATTTACACACCATTAAAATCTAAGTAAACACATATGGCCATTTATACAATTAAAATGTCATCTCAAATGCATGCTTTTGATGCAAGATGAGCATCCTGGTTTCTTTTTATGAGCCCAAGTTATTTATGGAAAAATTAGGTTTTACAGGGGATCGGTAAATAACATGTTCGTGCAGTCTAGTAACATTCGGGGTGAATCATGGACGATTGATCTGAATTTCAGGACGATCAGTCCACATACGATCAGAATTAATCCACAATTACAACTTCCCAGAATATTATAGTAAAAGGATTAATTCCATGCCATGTGGGTGACGTAATCGTCCGTGAATTCATCCTAATACATGCCCCCATTGTTGTAAGTGGCATATTCATCCCGCAACCTTCTCTCCAGCTGCAGAATGGAGAATTTCTTCTCCATCCTGCGCTGCTTGCTATACTGCATGGAGAAGGTTCGGATCCCGTCCTTCACACTCTCCCACCATTCGGCCACAGAGGGGAAGGTAGGCTTCTCCTTCTGCCACTCGGAGAAGTGATCTAAGAAAAGGTGTCTAAAATCGCTCTCCTCCAGGATCTGCAGGTTCATTTTCCAATAGACGCCCCCATATACAGCGGCGTCTATGGAGGCAGTGGCCTCCACTGCCAAGTGGTCAGTGGGCCACTGTGGGGAGAAGGACACCTTTTCAAAAACAACGGGGGGTGAAGCTAAAATGTAGTCGATGCGACTGCTGGCTCCGCGACTATTATGCCAGGTGAAGCCCAGCATGCTGGGGTTGCATGTTTTAAAACCATCCACAAGTTTAAAGGAACGAATAAAATGGCGAAAATGCCCTGAGCTGACATCCTCTCTACCCTCCAACGCGATGTGAAAGTCCCCTCCTAAAATCAAGTGTCGATCTGTGACACAGAACGGGGACAACTCTTCAGAGAGAGTTATACGGGACGAGGCCTCCACTGGAGCGTAGATGCATATGGCCCGGAGGCGCTGTCCCCTCCATGTGGCGTCCACTCCCAAAACCCTGCCTTGAAGAGCGGTAAATTAACTTACTTCCTCAAAGGCGTGGTCGCCAAAAAGAATCCCGACGCCTGAGGAGTGGACACCACCTACGCTCCAGTAGGATCTACCCCTCTTCCATTGTCGTGAAAAGAGAGCCTCGTCCCGCTGGTCCCGGAGGTGGACTTCCTGCAGAAAACAAATGCTGAAGGGGAAGATGCCAGCTGATTAAAAACCAACGTACGTTTTAAAACGTTCCTCAAACCCCTGACATTCAAAGTGACAATATTAAAATTGGCCATGAAATATTAAAATGATCAAATACAATTAAAAACAACAAACTAATTAGACAAAATGTAGATATTAAAGGAATTCAAACAGAAAAAACAGACCATAAGATAAGCCTTTATGCAGATGACGTATTACATTTTCTTAGGAATTCTCCAACCTCTCTTCTGAAGACAATATCACTTATAGATAAGTTCTCATCTATATCAGACTACTCCGTCAACTGGAGCAAATCAACAGTTTTGCCTTTGAATTGTAGTTTCCAAAACACAACTACTACTCCTTTACAGTCAGGTAACCTTAGATACTTAGGCATAAATTTTTCCACCAGACTCTCAGATCTAGTACAGATGAATCATATTCCTTTGTTAAAAAAGGTGGAAGAGGATCTTGTGCAGTGGAAATCTCTACCTATATCACTCATTGGAAGAGTTGCCACCATTAAAATGATGGTCCTGCCTAAAATCAATTACTTGTTCTCAATGATCAATAATAAACCCTCTATGGCTTGGTTTAAAGCAAGCATCTTGTCATTTTTATTGAAGAACAAACCATCACGAATCAGCTTGAAAACTCTGCAAAAAGCCAAAGGTAATGGTGGTCTAGAACTACCAAGTTTCTATCACTACTTCTTAGCCAACAGACTGCAGTATATAACAAATTGGATCAAATCAAGCCCGGTAGATAGTCCATGGCTGGACTTAGAACAAGCAATCTGCGGAGAAGTAAAATTGTCTGATCTGCCTTTTATAAGTGTTTTAAGAGCCTTAGTATTAACACCTCATTAACAGCCTGGTGGGAATTTTTAAAAATAACTAGGTCTCCACTTATCCCCTGCAAATTAACACCCATTTGGAACAATCCAGATATTTGCCGAAAAAAGATAAAATTGAGCTTTCCCTTATGGCATGATAAAGGGATTAGAAATCTTGAACATGTTATGCAAAACGGAAAATTTATTTCATTCGAGGAACTAGTCTCAAAATACGGAAGTAAATTTCTTGAGTACCAGCAATTCAGGCAAGGTTCAATCTTAATCAGTTTAACTTAGAAATACCTCCATGGGTGCTAGAATTTTTAAATCTTTCTAGCCCCAAATTATTGCAAAAAATGTATAAGTTATTGTCAAAAATGGATGACTCAATTTCCCTCCCAACCTCAAAATGGGAGCAAGATCTATCCATCGATCCAGATCAAAACTTTTGGAAAGAAATATGTTTAAACACCTTCAAAATGACTAAAAACCCCAACTTACAGCTTATACCATACAAAACTCTGCATAGAGCTCATTATACAGGACAAAGGATGTTCCAAATGGGCCTTATACACTCAAACCTATGCACCCACTGCTCAGGTAACTTTGTAGAGAACTACATGCATGCCATATGGTCCTGCACACCGGTGCAGAAGTTCTGGCAAAGGATATGTGAAGATCTATGAATTTGGTTTAATTGCTATATCCCAACCTCACCTACATTGTGCATTTTAGGTGATGCAAGTGTATTAGATATGGAAGAAAATAAAGTGCACATGATCCTTACTGCCTTAGGCATTGCAAAGAAAACTATCTTCATGAACTGGAAATCAAAAAATAATTTATGTGTTACTCAGTATAGAAATTTAATTCTAGACCACATAAGTTTGGAGAGAATGTCTAATTCCCTCCAAAAAAAACAATTGGGCGAATTGGATTCTCTCTGGTCCATTCTGGCCAATTCCATTATGTAGGAGGGGGTGGTCGGCTGTGGTCTCGTCTCCTCATGATTCTGGCGGGTGGTGGGGTTGGGCCCCCGGGCTATGGGCGGCTAGTGGCTTCTTGGAGCTGGGGGGGCTGTGGCTGCCATCCTGTGATGTCTGGGTGTCTGCCCTGGCTGGTGGTGGGGGGGGGGCTATTTGTCGTCGAATGAGTGGGTGACTGAGTACGGGCTGCCCTTCGGGGTGGGGGGGGGCTAGCTCTTGGCGTCGGCACTGCTCCGGGATGTTGTCGCCGGGGGTCTGTAAGCAGGCATTAGCATGACAGTAATGTGGTTTGAGGCACCGAGCTGGGGGAGGGGGAAAGCCTTGTAAGCTCCTCTTTGGGTGGTGCAAACAAGGTCCAGTGTGTTATTTCCCCGTGTAGGAAAGTCTATGTGTTGCTGTATTTTGGGAAACACACTCTTTAAGTCTGCATGATTGAAATCCCCAGCCAAGATGAGAAAAGCATCTGGGTGGGCTGTCTGCTGCTCACTGATGTGCTGGTACAGTTCATTCCGTGCCTCCCTCCTGTTGCTACCATTGGAGGTGGGAGGGATATACACAGTAAACAACAGTATAGCTGTATATTCCCTCGGTAGATAGAACGGCCGGCACTTAATAACCATAAACTCCAACACTGGTGAGCAGTATTTGCAGACCGCAACAGCATCGCAGCACCAGGCGTCATTGATGTAAACACAAAGCCCGCCACCGCGGGTCTTACCTCCCACGACGACAACTCTGTCAGCACGGTAGCATGTTAGCTGGTCAAGCTGAATGCCGCGGTCCGGGACACAGTCACTGAGCCATGTTTCCGTGAACACAAAAACACAACAGTCCATTACATTCCTCTGAGATGAACATAGTAGTCGGATGTAGTCCAGTTTCTTATCCAATGAGCGTACGTTGGCCAGAACGATGGAGGGGATAGCGGGTTTGTGTGGGCAAGCCACCAGCCTAGCTCGGATATCTCCGCTCTTATCCCTCTTCTGCTTTCTCTCACGCCGCTTGAGGCACCTCCATTTTGGGCGAGGTGCAGGAGTGGGGGTCGGTGATTGAGTAGGCCTGCGGAGCAGACCCAGATCATTCAGCTCTTCGGCGTCCACAGAGTCTAACTTAAAAAGTTTGTTTCTGCCGATGTTGAGCAAAAATGTTCGGCTATATATGGGCTTAAGAACAGATAAACGCGACAAAGGTGTACAGAAACACTGCAACGTCCAGGACGAAAAACACAAAAACACTGTTTAGTCGGGAGAGAGAGAAGCCGCAGCGTGTGCACGCGCCGCCATTTTGGGAGAGAAAAAAAAATTTAAAAATTAAATTTGACTTCTGAGGTACCACTGTATCCTGTAAATTTTAGAACGTGAAACGGTCGGCTAAGTTGACCTCGAATGGTTCTGCGTGCTCATTGGTTATTGCTACGTATATCTGGAAGCAGAAGCTGTAATTTTTATTTCTCTTGGTCTTGATTTGGGCGATCTTCATTTACTGTTTGTGTTCCATTGCTTTAAATAATGTCTGCAAAGGGTCCTTTCAGTCGCTTGCGTGGTTTTCTACACACCTGTCTGGGATGCTTTAAGTGTTCCAGCTTTCGTGTGCGCAAGCCCACTGCACCATCCTTGACTGTTGCAACGGGGGTTGCTAAAAATGACAAAACCCCTGCAAAGGTCGGGAGTGGCATCCACCTCCCCAGTGGACACGGGGATCACCAGCATGCTCCTGTTGCAGCAGAGGCAGGGTCCGAGTGGGCGGCAGTTTGGAAGAAGATTGCAGCCCTCGAAGACAAGGTGGGCCGTTTACGGTCTGAGATCTCCGTGCTTGCTGGTGCCCTGACTGACCCACATATATCCCGGAGCAGTTCGGAGACCACTGGGACTCCTGTTGTAGTCTCCACTTCAGCTCCAAGCTGTTTCCCACCCCCTCCTCCTCCACTGCCACCTCCTCCTCCTCCACCTGCTAGTATCCAGGGCCCCAAGCAGAAGACGAGTCATCGTCAGGGAAGTGGCGCAGGACCCACCAAAGGCCCCAACATGGTGGATGTCCTGGCGGAGCTGCCCTGCGTTAAACTGCGCCCGGTGCTGAGGTCGCCAGGTGGGACGCCAGTGCCGAGGAGGGGACTGACGCAGGGGACGCCCATGGCCTCAGAGGACATTGCTGCCATTTTAGCAGAGGCTCTGAAGAAGAAATTCAAGCAACAGAACCACTCTGATGAGTAGGAGCAGCAGGCCTCTGAGCCCTTAAACTTTTTTTACTTAAATTTTTTATACTTATATAATTTTTATACTTAAGATTTTTATACTTATATACTTTATATACTTAAACTTTATATACTTATACTTTATGTACTTATATACTTTATATGCTTATATTTATATACTTATACTTTGTGTACTGATTCTATATACTTATTAATAAATAATATATTTATATCACTATTATTTTTAAAAGAGTTGCTGATTTTGTAATACTGCTGCAGCATTCTCCACATGCTAATCACTGCCCCACATCGAATTGGCACTTTGATCTGCCACATATCACTTCACTACCCCCTGTTGAATGTTGCATCGTATGTTGTTAGATATCTTCATTAAGGACATTAAGTACTTCATTATTAGGCTGCACAATATTGGAAAAGATGTATTTCTCCAATTAGTATTGCAGTATTTAATTAAATTTAAAATGCTTAAAACAAACATCTATTCATGAGTGATTAAAACGGCAAGGATGAAAATGATTAGGATTAGCTCTTGCCAAAATAGGGCTTGTAAACTTTTGTGGTAGTCAGAATTAACCCAAACAACTATGACTATACCCCACGGAAATCTTTAGTAAAAAGCGAAAGATTTATACGGGATGAAGAGAGACCCGAGTCGATATGGGGCTGCCGCTTAGCAGGTCCCCGTCAGCCGGGTCTCCGTGACGCCCCCGCTCTGAGTAGAATGCCCAGGGGCGTCGCAGCTGTCGCTGTCGGGGCCCCGACTCCTCCCTGTCCTCCTGTCCTCTCAAGAAACAGCAATCATTTAAACAAACATGAGGGAAAATTCAAAAGGCAAAGATGACGTCATGCCTTACCTCAGCACAGCTGTCCACCACACAAACAGCGTGTCACCTTACTTCAAAATAAAAAAAAAAAAGAAAACCGGAAGGAAACGGGGGCCACGCACGGACAGGGCCCCTCCCTCACAGCACATGCAGCTAATTAGCTGGCCATCCAGAGGCACTCAGTCTATTAGTCACCCACTCAGTCAGTTAGTCAGTCAGTCAGTTCTGCCTTTCAACAACAAGGGGCAGTAGAGGTGCACCGTTCCTGGAAGCACTGCAATACTGGGCCGATGCCTGGAGCGGACGGGGCAAGCCCCACTTCCGGCTCCCTGTTCCAAAAATCTGTTTAATATGTGGTCCCCTCAATGGGGGACGTATCAAAATAACCTTTTCATACCAAAACAAAATGTAAATCAGCTCAAATACATGAATAATAAATATTATGCTTGTACTACTTACATTAACACATAATCACAATGTATGAGGCTGAATCATTCCTACACTATGCAAATCATGCCAACACAGTACAATAAGACTTTCAAAGATAATATTAAACAAATAGAACTACACACAGAAAAATAATGGTTCTTTAGAAGTCTGTGTGGTTCCATAAAGAACCATAACCTACTAAAGAACCATTTTATGTAGTGGATGGTTCTACGTGTTAGTCATATGGTTCTTTGGGATATTGAAGGGTTCTTAATTCTTATTCGAGTTATTGGATGGTGGTGGTGGGTATAAATTTGCAAAATAATTGTCCCTCTCCATAAGCTGCACTGAAAAGGAGAAGATGAAGGTTTTTCTGAATTTGTAAATACAACGAAGATCATGAAAGTACATTTTACAAGAAAATACTATTGTAGTCTTGCTACTTGAGAATCCCATGTATAATTCAGTATGATACTTTTAGTGTCGTTGTAATTGTTTTCTTAAAATACATTTTTAATTTTTGTCCGAAATATCAGAGTAAAATCCCTATGGTTTTGTGGCTTCCACAACCTGCGCATGCGGCTGACGAGTCCTGGTAGAGTGCGGCTCGTGCGAGGGGGTTACGAGGTTTTTTTCTCAGAAGACGATCGGGAGCAGTTACAGTACAAGAGCAGTAAGGTAATTTTTTAAATGGGGAAAAATGTTTTGGAATAATTTAACCATCAGAAGGCAATTTAAAATGAACTATGAGGATCGGATTAAAAAAAAGTCCCACGAGTAATTTTTTGACATTCCGAACGATTTTACTAATTTGACGATAGGGAGTTTTTTTTCCCGTATGACTACCAATAAGAACTTCAAAGTAGTTGAAGTTTTTTTTTTATTTTATGTGAGGGTCTGTGGCCAATCGTATGTAGGAAATTTATTTCTGCTTTAAACGCTCAATTGCTGTGTTTACTGAAGGATTTTTATTTAAAATAAATACTATTAGGGTGATAATCCATATCATCCCGGACACTTAGAGCTACTTTGGGTTATCCATCCATCCATCATCTGAAACCGCTTATCCTATACAGGGTCGCGTGGGGTCCAGAGCCTATCCTGGACGCAAACTTCGGGTTTTTCCGAACTGCTTTAAAACCGAAAAGCTCCTGTGCTCGACTAATTAGTTAATTTCTTCTTGTGCTTAACCCCCTGGGGCCTGAGGCCTTTTTTCCACTTTCGAGGTAGTCTGACATGCCTTGACATTTTAAAATATTTCACCTATCTAAAAAACATTTATCCCAAAGTGATACATTTGCTTTTATTCAGCACAAACTCAGCACCAATAATCTGAGGCCTCTTAGAATGTTATTATTCTATTTTTTGTTAAAATCAACTTTAAACATATACTTTTCAAAAACCTATTTTCAGACATGCTGAGAAATTGTAAAAAATCACATTATAGACATTTCTAGGTAAGACTTTTGAGCTCTGAAGCTTATAGACACAGGGGTTGGCTACACATAGGTGAAAGTGACATTCTGAAATTTTATGTAGTTTGATTACTAAAGTGTTAGAACTTTGGAGTGACACTCTTTTTCTCAAAGTCAATGGTCTTCACAATGAATATTGATGAGATAGGTGTCCTCACACCTGTAGTAGTTTGCATACTGTCAATGGCCCATCAGTCTGGAATGTCACTGCACCCCACACCCATCACTTTGGAAAGGCAGTTTGAAACGCAAGAAAAGTAGCAACAATAAAATCCCTTTCACAGTTTATTGATAGATGGAATGAAAAATGAAAAACTGTGACTATATAAATATAGAAAGCGATAAATATGATGCAGTGACTATTATTGACGCTCTGGGGACGAGGGCATCATCGACCGCGTATCTTTCTCGTGTATTTCAGTTTATATCTCGCTGAAATCATTATGTAGAATCATGAAAAAAACACTGACTAAATCCGTTATCTGTCTTCTTTTCAAAACTTCCATTGTCAGAAGTATTAACGTTTTTAAAATTAGGTTAAATAGGCAAAAAAGCAAATCGTGTCATCTTTCTTTGTTTTACTTGCGTCGGGAGCGTGTAGGACTGCTCTCAGCGGAAGATCGCTATTCATGTTCTAAATACGCTGCGTTTGAATCGGCGACCACGTGATTGCAGGCACACAGGCTTAGCCCACTGAGCTATGAACACAGGTATGAGCTTCGCTGCTGAAAGTGGCAACACTGGCGCAAAGCTTCAGCGGCAGAGACGTATCCGTGTGCTATATTGTAGCCGATCAGTGTAAACACTACCCAGACATGTGCTCTTGTTTATTTCGGTCACAATGGGCGTATTCACATATTTCTTTATCCAATACTAACTGTCGGATTATCATGTTGTTATCATGCGAATAGCGCAATTTGCAAGTGGGAAGGCGATCAGAGCTGCTTCGAGATGCAGACGCTTAAGTCAGTCACTCTTGTTCTTTCAATTCGTATCACGAAGCTGTAAAAATATATTTAGTTTCTACCTATATATATTTGAAAAGTAGACTGTCCAAGGTTTCTGAGAGTATTTTTAAAATGTGTATATGACAAAAACTCGCGGAGTTATTTAAGCGGTTTTGCGAAATTTCTGTCAGATCCCGCCAGCAGGATCGCCGGTCCCAAGGGGTTAACTGGTTTGTTTCCTTGATTGAAAGACTTATCCAGCATGTTTCACATTAACATTAAGTAACACATGCATGGTTACAGGAGACTCAGCAAGAATTCAGCGCTCAAGTGAAATCCAGGTCCTTTTAATTGAAATAGTAGTTTACAAATCCTGTTCAAGCTCAAAGTGTCTGGGATGACATGGATTATTTGGTCACCCGAAATACCATCGTTAGCAAACGGTTAAGATCTGCAAATTAGTAAGTTAGTGCAATACGTCCCCAGGACGGAACAGACAAACCTTGGCTATAAATAAGAATTAAATTGATTAGGTGAGAACGATCTGTTGTGACTATAGTTTGCAATGTAACCAATTAGGTTTTGTTTAGAGCCCTACCACTGAGTTTGATGGGTGACTATAACTGATAATTTTAATGGTTGTTGGTATCATTTAAATAATTTAAATTATAATTTTAGAAATATATATAAAGGACCAAATATATATAAAGGACCAAAGGAGTTGTAACCACCATATTGCAGCAATAAAGCAGGAGTGCCAAAAGATGAGGCCAGTGCCTCCACAGAGTACAAAGGTACAGAAGATACTATATTCAACAGCACACCACTGCAGAGGTCTTACAAGAATTCCCCTTCTTTTCTATTCCAGTCTTGGTGAGTTAAGATGTTAATGTGCATCAGTTTAGTACATATGTAATTCTGCACTTTGCATTGAATAGAATAAATAATTTGTCCCATATTTGCTTCAAAACACCAATAGAATTAATTCATTTAAACTACATGTTTTGCTTCAGCTGTGTGAAGAAGCATCAGCACTTCTTAAGATTGATGTGGACAAGCAGGTCATCAAAGGGTTCAATAAGCTGGCAAGCCAGCTTGTGTCCATGGCACCTGAAAGCAACCTGAAGAGGCTTTGCCTGCAGTCTGTTGATGAGAGCCAGACTGATACTGAACGAAATGGTAAGCTACACAAGTCTCTTATAATACACTGAAAGACTAAATCAGATAGGAGGATAGTTAAATCTACCAGAGTACAATATTTCTCATTGTATCTGAAAGAACTGTTGCTAGTCTAAGGTAGTCTGTTTAACCCTATTAATTAGGTCATCAGCCCTCCTTCCACTGTTACTTTTGTTGTCTAAGTGCCAAGTCAAGTTAATCAAATTCATGGTGTTACGATCAAGTACACCTTAAATTAGATAGTGAAGAACATGTGTGGGTTAACTGTACAGATGCTGTGGTTGTTAACGGGGCTTCATGTTAAATAATAAGCAACAGCAGCAGAATAAATAATGCAATTTTTTCCCATTGCACCTCACTTTTAGGTCATTAAGCCTCATGAAGCTATTATAATTAATTGTTTTAGGTAATTCTACCACATTGTATTACAAGTATTTGTGGTTTATATCCAGTGTTTTCCTTTTGATGGTAGCATGTAATTAGGATAAGAAGTTCCCCTTATTTATTTCAGATTTCACTTAATCTGTTTTAGGTCTTTAAGCCACATTCATTTCAGATTGGTATGAGTGTTTCAAAACTTTGCCGAATCAAATTTGTGAGTTTTGTTAAATTATTTGTGATTTACAGGCCAATTGGTGAATGCAGTTATACTCCTCCTACCATCCATCTTCATGGAAAATACACCCCAGCTGTTTGTAATAGATAAGGTTAGTCATTTTGTGCTTGTGGTGGACAGTCTTGAATTTGTTCTTTTGAAAATGCGAAATGTGTACTTCAATGTTTTGCCTGATATTAGATTTTTATATATGCTGTAGGTTTGGGCAACACGGGAAAGGTTTCATCACATTTTTTTTTTCATGCAGGATCACAACCTATGATCTTATCATGATTCTTTTTTATGTCAGTTAAGACTTTTGCAAGTTACTGAACAGTACAACCAAACAAATTCCCCAATAAAAAAATTGGCCATCTAAGGTAACAAAATCTAAAAAGAAAAAAACACATTACTTAGGTGAACCTTATTTTTGTAAATTTCTGTTTGCATTGTGTCGGTTTTGGAAAATCCAAACAAGTTCCATATTACCAAAGTCAAATTCTTTTTAGAGACCATTGTTGCCCATACCGCTATTTTGCGAGATAGGAAATGTGAATTTAGAAATAATTAGATATTAAGTGCATTTTCAATTACAGGACAAATACCACTGCTATGTCCCACAAAAAAATACATCTAATGTATTAAGTAATTTTGTTGTTAACAAACTGGGATTTTGTATGCAACTAAACATAGGAGAAAGCTGTGATTTGTAATTATGATTTGTAAACATGACAGGTTTACAGAATACAGATTTAAGACCCAAATGTTTTGTTTCAGGAACCGATAAGCCCAACACCTACGATCATCTTGAGCAGCATTGATGGCAAGCCCCTGAGTGACAGCACAGATGTTACTGTCATGATGGATGGTCACAAAATGACAGCGGACAATGGAGAGACAGACATTTCTTTGGCCATGGCTGTTTTGTTGGCCCTCTATCATGTCTACAACATTGCATATCCCTGTCAGCTTTAAACTTTAAAAGTTTTTTTTAATTTTTAGAGATGTTTATTCTGAAGCTTGACACTTTAACAACACGTGTACCAATAGCTGTGCAGAGAGTTGCCAATGCCCTGAATATTTCTTAAAAAGCACATTGTATGATATTAGGATTTTAGTTCAGTTTCTAAATAAATAAAATGGAAAACCAACTTCTATTTGCATTTCTCTCTCGGCTTTACACAATATTGCAATGTTAAATAATAACATTATTAGAAGAACCATTTTTAACTAAAGAACCATTTGAAAAGGGTTCTTTATTTAACCCTTAGGAGTCTGAAGGTGTTTTGGAGCCCTGAAGAGATTCTGACATGTCCTGACATTTGTGTATTTTTCAGCTACTTATAAACATATAAATGTCTAAAGTCTGATAACATTGTATTCAGCAGAAACTGGGCTACAATAATATATGAGCAGCATGTATGTACAAGTCTTTATATTGGAGAAAAAAATAGTTATGCGTGATTATTGAAAACAACAAAAAAATAAGTCACTGAAATTAGACCACAAAACACATTCATGACATTTGTGTACAAGATTTTTGTGACCTGGATCTTGTAGTGTAGAGGTTTTACTTCAAAATGATGTGACAATCATCTCACTCACTCATTTACAGAAAACAATACATTCATTTAAATTTTCTAAGACACTTTTTGTTTAGAAAGGCCATATGCGAGGAGGTGGGAATGCTCATGAATAATGCTGTTCACACCAGAGAAGACAAAGACCTGCATAATGAGCTGTATAATTACCCCTTTCAGTCAGGTATGGGACAGAGGAAAGTGCTACAAGAAAATAATTTGAGGACAGAAACATATTTCTTGGTTTGTGGTTTATTTAGCATGCATGTCCCGATGTGAGGTGCTGGTGAAGGCAAGGGTGATGCAGACACATTCCTAAAAACAAATAAATAAAAAAATGTTAGCATCTCAAACATTTACACCCGAAATGTTTGTGCTAAACAACATTACCGATAGCAGTATTATAGGCTAAACAAAAGGGAGCCAAATATATATTAGCAACCATAATCTAAAGCTATCCAAAACGAGGTGAAATACATTAGAACATTTACAAACATCTGTAAACTCCATAAGGCATTATCTTAGCCACCAGGAAACAACATGTTTGCTACATAAGGCAGCATGTTAGCAGAGTTATCTACATGCTACACTAACCTATGTAAATGGCATTGAAAGCCAATGTTTCACATAAGCTGACAAAAGCTAGCTGAAGTGAGGAAAATATTTACTAATATTAGTTTAATATTATCAGAATAAGAGTTATATAAGACTTAATAACTTACCCCAGGGCTGTCAAGTTTTGAAGACAGGCAAGAGTGACATTCCACAGGAAGCCTTTTCATTGGTTGTTGTGTTGTATTTTACCCAGATACAATAGTACTATTTTCTGATTGGCTATTGTGTAGGCCCTTTCTTTTTTTTTGATTGGCTGGTAAGTGACAGGCTCTTGGGGCAAATCTTGTCCGACTTCAACGTCATGAAAGAGGCGTGTTTCCGACGGGAAGCGACGTTTTTCTTGACGTTTCGTGACGTTTTCATCCGAGTTCCGACTTGGAGAGAAATAGTCGAACGCACTATTAGACTATGTGTTTTTAAGCCGGGGGGCGTGGCCTTGTATGCATGCTGCCCGGACTGTTTTCCGTGTGAATGGCTGTGGGCGTGCCCTGCCTCGGGTCATTAGCAGATAATGAAGTGTGACAGAAATTCTGTGCCTCTCCTTGGTTTCACATGGATTACATAAACTGAAAATATTTATTTTTCATTTAAATTGCTTTATTTAAAAGTAGACACTTTAAGCTTTCTATGGATATATTTCTCATGTCTGTCTGTGCAGTATTCGCGGAGTTTCAGTTCATTTTAGTGACGTGTTTCAAAAAGATTTTCGCGGAGACTGAGACGGCTGAAAGCGCACCCTGTTTCTTTTCTTTATTTTACAAAAGCACAATGTTTTGTGGATATTGTGAGTATACATGAATAAAAGTAGACCCTTTACAGATTCAAATGATGTACTACACTTACGTGTATGATCAAACATGACGACGCATTTTAAGTTCTTTTCACGGTTACCAGAAAAAAATGCAAGTGTCCCCGCTGGCGGGTCCGCCGACTGCTAAGGGTTAACCATCTGGGCCCACAAAGAACGTTTTTGAGAAGGGTTCTATAAAGAACCTTTTTCCCTGTAAGTTCTTCAAAGAACCAGAAAAGGTACCTCGAAGAACCATTTTTGATGGTTCTTCGTGGCACTTTTGTGGGTTCCTTAAAGAACATTTAAGGAAATGGTTCTTTAAAGAACCTTGGTTTGAAAGGTTCTTTATGGAACCAAAAATGGTTCTTCTATGGCATCACTCTAAAGAACCATTTTCGGTTCCAGTTAGCACCTTTATTTTTCTGTGTGTACCTGCAGAACTATTACCCATAAAACAGGAAAAGGGCAATAAGACCAGCAAATACAATTATACACCATTTAAACCTAATTACAATTATATGGTCAATAAAACAATTAAAATGTCACCTTATATGCATGCTATTAAAAAGTTAAGACCTCTAATCCTCTAGAGTCGACGGCATCGTTGGCAATGCAGCGATCTCTCTTGTGTATTTCAGTTCATAACTCACTGAAATCTTATTATAGAAACATGAAAAAAAATGCTGACTAAATCAGTAATCTGCATTCTTTTCAAAACGTCCATTGTTGGAAGTATTAAACTTTTTTAAATTAGGTTAAATCGGCAAAAAAGTAAACCATGTCACCTTACTTTGTTTTATCTGCATCGGGGGTGTGTAGTACCACTGTCACCCGAAGATCGCTATTCACATTCTAAATAGCCGCATTAGCGCGTATTCAGATTGCATTCGCATGGTAATTTGATGAACAGCGCAACGGTGAAACGCGATCCAGATACATCCCCTTCAGCGCCATAAAAGGGGGGAGGGATGTGGCCAGGTGACAATGGCTCATTCATACACATGAAAGTTGCTACATATTCAATGAAAGGAGCCTGAAATAGTTACATGAGTTAGGTTTTTCTTGTTTATTTATCCAAATAAATATTGCAACTACACCATTTAGTCATCTTCGTGTAGCCAAGACTTTGGTGATCAGATATCTGGGATCAAAACAAACTGCCAGCATTGCTTAAAATGTAGTTTTATAATGTTTCTGCAAGTGTTCCAAACTGCATTTTGCCATGTCTATACTTTGAATGTCAAATTACAAACTTCACATAAATCTAACATATTTACAAAGTACACTAAGATTAAGATGAGTTTGTTGCCAAACCAAATATATAAGAAATAATTTATTTGCCAGGAATTAAGTTTTTGATATTGAATGAAATGTGTGAGCACGCCCCAGTTAGTGAAAGTGTGTCCCCTACCCCAAGACTACAGAGGGTTAAAAAGGAACACATCCGCATGACTTCCAAGCTCTGCACAAGGGTTGGGCTAAAACGGCATCATACACCTTCCCAAAATACATAAAATCAGTAACCTTGGGAATAAAATAGGCTAATCGCACAATAAACAGCACAACAGATCAAAATGTTAATAAATATTAATAATGTTAATTAGGGGTGTCAACAATAATCAATTCGGCGAGGCATCGCGATGCGGGGCATGAACGATTCAGCATCGATGCGGCAAAGTGCCATAATCGATTATGTCACTGTTGATTTTCTGGCGGAAAATAAAGTTGTGAAGTTTCAAATACTTTCGGTTCCGGCGGAATAACAACAACGAGCAAGATGGCTGAGGCGGAGGGAGATGACCGCGATAGACGGGTTATTAAAAACGCGCCCAAAGCTTGGAAAGCGGACATTCCTCACTCTGAAACGGATTGTTGATGGTGATGTTGAACTCAGACGGAAGAAGATGTTTGTTTGCACAAATTTGGTAGTAGGCTAAGCCTACACACTTTATTTTTGGTTTACATTACTGTATTTCACATCTTGATATTTTGTTGTATGCAGTTGATGTGATGTAGGATCAGGGCAGGCATATAATTGCCATTGTCTTAAAGCTGCTAAGCTGCTGTTTTGTTGAGAATAGTTTGCACTTTACTTTACTACTTGAAAAAAGTTTCACAGCAATAAGTGGTTACTGTGTGTTGTTGCACTGAATATTTTTATTCCTGGGTGGTTGTTGTTAAAATAGTGCTACTTATTATTTTAATATTTGCACAGGACTTCAGGAAGTGGCCTGTCTTAGAGCTGCTATTTTACTGTGTGTAAAAAAAAAATATTTATGTTCACTGCTGAAAAAAGTTGGCTGTTATTTTATTGCTCTATTTATTTAATTTCAAATGGTTCTTAAGCAGAGAGAAGAGAAACATTTCTCATTCAAAGCACTGAAAGCACTGATTTTGATTTTCTTTTTCAGGTTTGAAAATGCCATATCCAATACCCTGTACCATTTTATTTAATTACATTTTATTTAATCGCATTTTATTTAATTTAATAACTTTTATGTCAAAGATACAGGAGAGACATAGCAGCCAATAAAATCTGTTGTTTAATATCTGCTTGTATTGCCTCACAACTGATAAAAAATTTGCCTTGTGCGCAGTAGAATTTTGATGGATCGCAATGCATCATAGAATCGAATTGAATCGAATCGTTACCTGGTGAATCATAATCAAATCGAACCGTGAGGGCAGTGCCAATGCACACCCCTAATGTTAATATTGATGAATAAGTGCTAACAGTGATCAACCAAAACAGTGCTCAGTAAAATCTTTACATGCCAATAAATAAAATCCATACCAAATAAAACACACACACAGAAAAACAAAGCACACTTACCTAAAACCCGACGTGTCCTCTGTGTGCTTCAGGAAAATGCATCATGTCAACCCTGTAGGATGGAGTGTCACCACCTAGACGTACCGGGGCAGCTTTCGCCTAGGATCAAGGCAGTTGGATGGATGTCAACTTACCTCTGGGGGTATTAACACTAACTCAATTGTTCAAGTTGCTGCCAAAGCAAAACATCTGTGTGCAACCACTGTCCACTATTGAATTAAGTAAATCCAACATGTTCTTTTTTTCAGTGTATATGGAGCCCATCAAGGGCTCATCATTAGCCCATGTGGCTAACCCATGTGGGGCCACCATGGAAACTGTGGACAAAATTGACTGGGCCCCACTTGGGTTTCCCATGTCAGCCCAAGTGCATCCCATGCGGGCCCCACATGGATGTGTTGGCTGGGATGTTGTGGATAACGCAGTTTTAAAAATAAGTGCGGCATAAATGTTTTAATTTCAATTTTACCTGAATTTACAAACATTGTGCCGGTCAGTAACAGCTCCCAACACTGAACTAACGTTAAAAGTTTATCTTATTGACCCACAAGCTACAGCGTACTCTATAATCCAACACATCTAAATTACTTTTAAATATTACTGTGATTATATGGATTAAAACACTTGCTTAAGATTCATTGGATTTGTATATTTGGATATTTTACTTACTGTAGTGTGAAGCGAGGCCGATCCGCCATCTTGAAAGAAACGAACGAGGAATAAGCGCGGGCAAGACAGTTTACGTGAACCTGGATGACGTCATACGCAAAATCACAAGGCTGAAAGATTTTCAGTTAATAAAACTTTAAAGAGACATTTTGTTTAAATTAAACCAGCAAAATTTTACATCTTACTTGAAAGGTTTAATTTTTACAAACTCATAAATAAGAAAAAAGTTCTAAATACTCATAAATTTTAATTAATATAAACTAATTGTAATTATTTAAGTTAATACAACTCAGTTCAATCAATTAGTTACAGCATTAGGGTTTACAGTGTAGCTAACCAGGTAAAAATTCGCAATTAACTTCTAAATTATCGAAATTCAGCTACATCAATAAGTACATAAGTTACCACGAAACATACATGTATTAGTTTAATAAAGTCTAAGCAGAAATTATCAAAATAAATCCGGCTTTGGTTTTACTTGCCGGAGCTCAAACGTCGGACATCTCCCTTATTAAAAGGGCGCGGACTCTGGCCGTTGACGATCACGTGCCGCTCGCGCCACACAACGTCGTTGACCGCAGTCTGTCATACTCTCGCGTGTTTACGTCTGAGTGACAGGCGCCGCAATGAGATTTAGGCAGTACTAACGTTAAAAAAGCTCTTACTGACCTCATTTTACTGTATCATATGCGCAGTAATTTATCGTGCTTTCTTAAAATAACCAATACATTTTTGTGCTAGTGCTCTGTTTGAGTCCATGAATTATGTCCTGCATAGAAATGTGTAGTGGCATAACATTTAAACAACTGGATCGCATTTTAAAACATAATCTTATGTAGACATCACACCTCTCCCGGAAGACTCCCGCAAATGCACTACAGCTCCCTCACGCCCCCGAATGATGTGCAGCATCCCGGAAATCTGTCCACACAGAAATAAAAGCAATCAAACGCAGGGAAGTGGCCACGTGCCTACGGATTGTATGTTGGGCGTGGCTACGGATAGTCTGCCGCCGCCCCACAACTTTCACAGCCAGCACCCCCTTCCATCCCTAAGGTGGGATAATTCAGACATCCCAACCTGCAAAAACTCAATTCAGGGAGGTGCCCCCAACCAGGAGGGAGATAACTTCAACAAACTTGATTTCACAGTTTAATTTGTTCATTAATTTTCTCTAGTCAGCGCACTCACGAATGTCAATATTATGTATTTTGACAATAATATAAGTAGATTATTCTACCATTTATGCAAATTCCTTAATTATATTCCATTGCTACTTTACAAAAGTCTTCAAGGAATCTTTCATGACAGCATTAGCAACTAACCAAGTGTTTAACTAGTGTGGACTTGAATAATACAGCACATGAAATGACACTTGTTAAAAACTCACCTCAACATGCCTTTTACAATCGTTTAAACCGTTGTAACCCCCCCCCTTTCAGCCACCAAAGGGGGTACACGCGACTACAAGCTGACCACGTTAACTAGATCCTGGGTTCTAAGTTCACTAGAGGTGGCTGTGACTCCCTGTTTACCCGCGAGGTGTTATGCGACGAGATTTTGTTCCCTTAGACCGAACATTTAAAACACAAATAATAGATTTAGCAGCGCGGTGCCTCCACTGTGGGAATATTGAACTGAGATGAAGCTAATCAGTTCATAACATATTCCCCCAGAATATAAAACAAAACCACCACATCCTCAATAAAGACATTCAACACTACTTAAACATAACCGGGCTATTTATTGAGCCCTATTCAGCAAGGAAGAAAACAACAGCTCCAATATGACCACTAAAGTAAAGAGGAAAAAAAAACAGAGCAGCGTACCCTTAAACGGTAAACCTACATTTACATTTCGCTGCAATGCAATTAAAGTATAAGCATAAGAAAAACCTGTTGCACAGCGTGGTGCGTTGGGGCCCAGTCGTTGGTGCACTTTTTATTCCACAACTTTGTTCGGGATCAAAAGAAAAGAAAACTCAATGCCGAGCAGTGGGCGCAGGCGAGTTCCGGCGAGCAGGGCTTCCTTCGGCGTTGTGCCAATCCACACGGCGTCGCGTTGCCTACCTCCCTTGCAGCCGTATACCTCCTGGTCTCCGGCACCGGGGCAAAACAGCAAAACACTCCGGGCGACACTTTTTTTCCTTTTCCCGAAGGGCGAAACCGAAACCTGCTCCGTCTCCTCTCAAATCCTGCTCCGACCCTCTTCACGTCCTGCCCCGACGATTCTCCAACGTGTTCTCCCGCTCTCTCTTAGCCGCGCAGTTCCTTAACACGTCTTTCCTATTGGTCCATGTACATCCTATTTGCAACCCATCAACATGGATGAGCAGGATTGGCCACTGTTATGTGTCCAAAACGCGGCAACTCTTGCCCTGGCATTCTGGGAAATGTAGTCCGTACAGAACACTAACAAAAACATGCAATTTCCTGTCTAACATTGTCACAGGTGCTTACACCGTCATGGGCAATGCTGAAATCACTGTTGCAAATAGTACAGCGCGCGCAACATTGTCATTATTTTCATCCATATTAGACAAGGATACACTTTTGTGTAGTCTGAAGTGAAATGCGTTTTATATTTTCGTTTTTTGGGGCACTCTCCCTCTGTCATGATGCTCCACTGAACCAATAACTTCGGTCCTCGAGAAGTTAAATAAAAGCCCGCCCGCATTGAAATCTGATTGGCTTATTTTGCTAAGTAAACTAATCAGGATGCTGTCTGTCTAGCACGGGCTATAGGCACACACGCAGGGATCCACACATATGCACGTTCTATCTTTCTCTCTCTCGCTCATTCCGTCGTACGCGCGCGTCTCTCAAGTGCGCGATGCTCACGCTACTGTCTCGCATGCATTCTCTTGTTTACTTGCTCTTCTTTCCGGGATATTTTATTCAATTTGCGGGTATCAGGGAGTCGCTGTCAATATGTGGGAGACTCCCGAAACTTCCGGGAGACTCGGGATGTCTGGATAACTGCTTATTGGTACTATAATGATAGCTGTTAATTTTCAGGGAGCTGTGATGATATTCGAAATTGTGCAGGGTTATATAAGTACTGTGAAGCTGTCGTTATCCAGTTAAATGTTTAAAAATATTTATTATTTTATCATATTTTATGTATACTTTCAGTTTATTCACGGGTCTTTCCTGCATTCATCTTACCATCCATCCATGCCTACTTTAAAATCAGACAGATTGCTTAACTTGCACATGTCCAATTACGCGTACATATTTTATTGCTGCAGATAATTAAGGTAGGTAATACAACGCTGAAGGTTAGATGTATAGTACGATTACATACGTACAACATGTGGTCATTTCAGTCAGACAAACGTTTAAAATGGAAAACGAGCTTTCCGTTTTTACCGGCAATTTCCATAGCATGTCTTAGTCGAAGTACTACA
Organism: Paramormyrops kingsleyae; assembly: GCF_048594095.1. Taxonomy (NCBI): domain Eukaryota; kingdom Metazoa; phylum Chordata; class Actinopteri; order Osteoglossiformes; family Mormyridae; genus Paramormyrops; species Paramormyrops kingsleyae. Next base: position 21,711,464 of record NC_132820.1, on the reverse strand, counting down.
CTACCATCTATTGGACAAGTCAGGTTACTGAATCGTGAAATGCGTCTGTACTAAAATGGATAATATCTTTAGTCATGTTTTCTTTTGGGACCACTACAAGAGGATTATCAGTATGAAGGTTTATCAATAAAGATAATTTATTAAAATAAATATTACAGGGCTCTCCCTGAAAATAAGATGCTCTTAGCTTCCAAAGCCAAGGACACATTCTAGTGATTTTCCAGGAGACTGGACCTAACTAACCTGGGGTCTTATGAAAAACAATGAATCAGTTCATGTTGAAGCTCACAAGGTGTGGAGAACAAGAAACACAAGTAAGGGAGAAAGGCAAGGTGCAAAGCATACACAAGCAGTGTAACGACATATCAGTTACAATGTATGATTAAACATACATCATTTCTCACAGTATGAATAGTGGCCCGTTGCTCCTACTATAGCCTCACGCCTCCAGGGTCATGGGTTCAATCTGCACCCCTGCTGTAATAAACAGTGAAGTTATTACAGTAACATGATGTTTATCAGTAAAATAGTACAATACTGTAGAAAAAATGCTTTCTGGGCAATATTTATGAGAACCTTGCCGATAAAATACTGTAATGTACTGTAATTCTGTACATGAACTTCAAAAAAATAAACTGTAGAATTTACTCAGATTGAATGATGTAACAATTTGCACTCACTTTTTTGGGTTGACTTTAAACTTTAAAGTATACCCAATTCTAGGAAACATTTTAAATAAATAAAGCTATAATCTACCTACTGTCACAGTACCATCCTGTAAGATTTACTCAAATCAATTAATATTTCAATATTAATATTAATTAATTTGAATATTAACATTAATTAATATTTCAAATCAATATTTGTACTCACTCATTTGGGTAAATTGGGGCATTATATTTTATGAGTAAAGTAAACCCAAGTTTATCAAATAACATACCTAATGTATTTAAATACAGAAGATACAGAAGGCTTCTTAATGAATTGCTGACGAGATATGCACTAACAGTTGAGGAAAAGACCAGAGTAGAAATTCTTCAACAAGAACAAGCCACAACATCCCGAATGGGAACACAAGCCAACCTTGACCGGAAGGCACGAATCTCTGTGCTCTTTACAGAGTTTGACCGATTCAAAGTCAGGGTCGACATGTTCAGAGGTATCTTGTAGCAGGCTAACTTGTGTAGGCAAAAACTTTAGGCTAAATGTAATGAAAGTTAATAACAGTTGTTGTTTTTTACAAAGGGAACAGCCAGGTCTCTACTACAGCAATCATAACCAGCTTTAGAAGTTATGCAGAGTTATATAGAAGTGTTCAAATAAATAGCAGTTTATTGTTAAAAAAAAGTGAATAAAGTGAAATTATTTTTAATCAGTATGTTATTTCCATATTTCAAATGTAATGGAAAGATTAGACATTCAATTCCAAGGCAAAAAATGTAAAATACTTTATTAAGTGTGCATTTTTTTTACAGGAAATGAAGAGAAGGAATATTTATCTTAAGAAAAAAATATAGCAGTGTTGTGAATTTTTTCTTTTCTCTTCAGCCACAAACATTGACATACACTTAAAACATTTTAAAGATTTAACTGATGATAACATCTGATTATGATCTGATTAACATCTGACAAAAACAATGATTATGCACCAAAATATTACTTCAGTAATTTAAAGTTAAGTTAAATCTTGAAAAATGTCTTAAGTTTATGTCAAGTGTTTGAAAAATCTCAACATTGCAATTTTTTTATTTTTTTTTGGGAACAGATTCATATTCCGTTTCCTTTGCTTCCAGTAAAAAAAACTGCAGACCTGGTCAAATTCGTTAATAATTTGATTTGGAGTAATTTTTCCATTACATCTGATATATGGAAATAAAAGCTATTAAAAGTATTTATACTTTATTCACTTTTTTAAAACGCACTGCTATTTATTTGAACTGTATGCAACTTGTCTTTAATTCTGTTTTCTTGTTGGGTTTTTTTTACGCATGTGAAAATGTCAAATAAAAATATATTTTTTTTAATGTTTGCAGGCATACTTTCAACATTTCAGGGATTTTTGAAAAAAATGCAACATGAAAAACCAATGGCGCGCTTGCTGCACGTGGAGATGGTGGCCCTAGTTCGAGAGCTCCTCAGCAAATTTATGAAGCTGGAAGCCATCCCACTGAGTGCAAAGGATATCATCAAGGTTGATGTCCGGAGTAAAGATTTGCAACTTTAAGACAAAAGGTTGTCTGTTGGAAGATACTGCTACTCTGCACTAAACAAGGCCCGTGTGGAGAGGCTGATATGGGTGAGAAACATTTACAACTCTCTCAGAGAAGGGTACATGAAGTCATCAGAGTTCCTTCTCAAAGACCTTCCTCTGGACAACAAGATAATCACCTCACTTTCTGCACTCACTCCCTCTCTGATTCAAGATGACTCCATCTGTGGGGCTTTTATCACATTAGGAGAGGCCTTGCCTAATGTGGTCGCACCAGAAGAGATTGGTCAGGTGGAGGAAGAGATACGGGCGTACCAAATAGAGGTGGACCTGGTAACGTGTGCCCAGAACTACATTGAAGAGGAAGGCCGAGTTCATGTAGATTGGTGGAGCAGAGTTGTATCCATGAAAAATCCAGAGAGAGGTGTGAGATTTCCCATTCTGGGTCAGCTGGTCAAAGCACTACTTAGCATTTTCACAGGCCCCCTGATTGAGGGATCATTTAATCTCATGGGTGATATTCTTGAAGCAGACAGATGCTCCATGAATGTGGAAACTTATGAGAGCCTTGCAATTGTAAAATCCACGATTAAAGCAAGGGAGTGGACAGCATCGACAATGACAATAGACCAGCCATTAAGGTGGTCTTGCCTGTCATCGTATCAAACATATCAAAAACATCTGCAGAAAAAGAAAGAGGCACAACAGGCACAAAAGAAGAAAAGGGTGAATGAGGCAGCAAGGATTCGGCCATCACAGATGGCAAACAAACTCATACGGCAGGCCAGGAATATCGCTGGATCAGCCAAAGCCTCCTCTAGACGAGTCAAACACTCATCCTCGTCCACTGGACCATCCAGACCTTTTTCAACCTCCTCTGGACCAGCCAGACCCTCACCAACCTCCACTGGACCATCCAGACCCTCACCAACCTCCACTGGACCATCCAGACCTTTTTCAACCTCCTCTGGACCAGCCAGACCCTCAGCCTCCTCCTCTGGACCATTCAGACCATTTTCAACTTCCAATGGACCAGCCAAACTCTTTCTCTCTCCCTCTGGACCAGCCAAAGCCTCATCTTCATCCTCTGGACCAGCCAAAGCCTCATCTTCATCCTCAGGACCAGCCAACGCATGATCTTCATCCTCTGGACCAGCCAAAGCCTCATCCTTATCTTCTGGACCAGACTCTTCTGGACTAGCCAAACTCTTTCTCCCTCCCTCTGGACCAGCCAAAGCCTCATCCTCATCATCTGGACCAGCCAAAGCCTCATCCTCCTCCACTGTACCAGCTCCATCTTCTGGTCCAAATGTCTTAAAAAGAAAGAGTTTGCAGGACTTTGCTTACAACCCAGAAAAAAAGAAAAAATAAGTGATAATGGCCTTGATTTCACTTCTAATCTTCAGTTTAGCAGTTCAGTTCTTTAGCACTTTGAGCACTTGTTATTTATGCACTTTAAGCACTTGCTATTGTTTAGCAGTTTTTTTTGTACTTTATTTTTGTTATTATTGTCAATATTTGAAGTAAGTCCTTCAAATAAAAAAGTCCCCCCCAAAAAAAAGTTCAACTGTACTGAAAAATAACGTTGCTTATGAATGTTGGCAAGTAAAAAAGTATTTGTACTTTGTGATCAAGTGCCATTCTTGGCACATCACACAACGACGAAATGCGTCCTCTGCATTTTAACCCATATGTGATATATTAGCTATATTATTTAGCTTCATTCTTAAAATAATAATACTAATACCAATAATAATAATAACAAAACCAAATGTAGCCAGGTCTATAAAGCTACCATAAGGCTTTGAAGCTATTATAGAGCGTAATTTGTAAAGAGGGAGACATGAACCTTACAATAAGTTGTGTATACCAAAGTGGGCAGCTGTCTCTTTAAGACGTTCCTGAGTGCCGAAAGGTAGGGTGGGAGTTTTTTTTTTCCGGCGGGTTTTTCTAGACGGAGGAAGGCGGGTAAAGAGAGCGGAAAGAGGAGTGAACGGCAACTTAGGGAAATAAACGTATATATCTACATATATATATTTGTGTAGATGTCAACGTTTAGAGCACTGTTTATTTTTTTTGGCCTAAGCATACAATTGCAGCAATTAGTGGATAGAAAGATTTTGGTGCAAGTGCTCTCTTTTGGATATCCTGGTAGGTCAATTTACCTGTTTGAAAATATAGATATAGGGATCATTAGTGTGAAGGAAAAACAGTCAGGATATGAATGTGAACCTTTGCTGATTGTGTGGTTGATTATTTTCTTTACTAATGTATCATTTTTTGTAGTTGTATGTAAAATGCTAAAGCTACCTATAAGGCTACTTGCTAATTGATCGGATTACGTTGACTGTGATATGGTGTTATTCAGTTTAGCCACCCTGTTAGTACCATTGCAGGTTGAAATGTTTATAATGTGCATATATAAGTATATACATGTATATGTGTATATTAATGTTATTCAGGAAATCTGTATAGTATCATAGTATGGCCTAATGTGAATCTGAGATTGCGCTGTATGTTAATGGATGATGGAAAAAAATATAATTTTGTGTGATGTTTAAGTAAGACATCTAACTCTCTGTACTTTGTGTGCAGACTGTTTTTTTTGGATTTGATTCCGTTCCGAATTCAGTATTTTTTCGGCCAAGGAAGATCCCTCTGCGTTGAACTGCGCAATGTAACAAGTTTTTTGCAACTGGAGATTTTTTTCTTTCCCAGCGCTTTGTGAAGAAATCCTCAAGTGTTGCAGCGGCATCCACCTCCCCAATGGACACGGGGATCTCCAGCATGCTGCTGTTGCAGCAGAGGCAGGGTCCGAGTGGGCGGCAGTTTGGAAAAAGATTGCAGCCCTCGAAGACAAGGTTCCGGTCCGAGATCTCCATGCTTGCTGGTGCCCTGACTGACCCATATATATCCTGGAGTAGTTCGGAGACCACTGGGACTCCTTTTGTAGTCCCCACTTCAGCTCCAAGCTGTTTCCCGCCCCCTCCTCCTCATCCTCCACCGCCACCTCGTCCTCCTCCACCTGCTAGTATCCAGGGCCCCAAGCAGAGTCATCGTCAGGGAAATGGCGCAGGACCCACCAAAGGCCCCAACATGGTGGATGTCCTGGCGGAGCTGCCCCGCATTAAACTGCACCCGGTGCTGAGATCGCCAGGTGGGACGCCAGTGCCAAGGAGGGGCTGACACAGGGGACGCCCATGGCCTCAAGAGGACATTACTTCCATCTTATCAAAGGCTCTGGCGGGTGTGGGCGGCCTCCTCTCTTGGGCCGCGGGCTGGGTGGTGCTTGGCTCTGCTGCGCCGTGGTGGGGCCCTGGCGGGCAGTCCGGGGGATCTTGGGACACTGGGGGCCTTCTAGGCGGATTGGGGGGTTCGGTTTGGGTTGGGCGGGGGGGCTCGCCGCCCGTCCTCCCTCTGTGGGCCTCCCTGTACGGGGGTTGGCGCCCCTTTAGTCCCTCGCGGGCTGCTTCCTGGGTTGGGCGGGTGGTTATGGCCGTGGGCCCTTGTGCTGGGGGGGCGGCAGGGTGGCCTCGGTTGCCTGGTTTCTCCTGCCTTCGCCTTCGGCCTTGTGGGGGGGTGGGGTGCTGTCGCTTCCCCTGACGGCATCATATGCCAGCACATCCAATGACAAATCAGTTCACACCTACACTTACACATACATATAAGAATGGTTGAGCGATCAGTATCATTATTATTGTTACTTTTTAGCGTGTGTTATAGACATAGGAATTTAAATATACATGTATAAGGGTAGGATCACGTGTGTGTATGCTACATATATATATATATATATATAATACCTATTTGTCACATTATTAATTATAATTATTATTACTGATGTTATAATGTTTGTTGTTTGATGTCCTTGTAATGAGTGTTATTTTTCTTATGGTTGTTTGTATTCTGTATTCCCCTACACTTCATTTTCTCCGTCCCACCTACATTATTAGTTTTATTTTTCCTGTATACCTCTGTTTCCTTTTTTTTTTTTTCTTTTCTCTCCCCATGGTGATTAATGTCTGTTCTCGTTACGATTGTTGTTTCTGTATCCCCCGTTTTTTTTTTTTTTTTTCCTTTCCTCCACGGGACGGGTGAGTTCGGAGCAGCCACACTCTTTGCTCTTGAATTTAGTGTAAAATAAAGTTGTCCTCCGAAGAGGGGGGGTGGTGGTGGGGAATTTAAAAAAGGAAGAAAAAAGGAAAGGGAAAAGAGAAAAAAAAATAAAAAAAATCAAAGGCTCTGAAAAAGAAGTTCAGACACCAGATCCACTCTGATGAGTAGGAGAGGCGGTCCTCTGAGCCCTTAAACTTTTTATACTTATATCATTTTTATACTTAAGACTTATATACTTTATATACTTAAACTTTATATACTTATACTTTATGTACTTATACACTCACCAAAGGATTATTAGGAACACCATACTAATACGGTGTTTGACCCCCTTTCGCCTTCAGAACTGCCTTAATTCTACGTGGCATTGATTCAACAAGGTGCCGAAAGCATTCTTTAGAAATGTTGGCCCATATTGATAGGATAGCATCTTGCAGTTGATGGAGATTTGTGGGATGCACATCCAGGGCACGAAGCTCCCGTTCCACCACATCCCAAAGATGCTCTATTGGGTTGAGATCTGGTGACTGTGGGGGCCATTTAAGTACAGTGAACTCATTGTCATGTTCAAGAAACCAATTTGAAATGATTCGAGCTTTGTGACATGGTGCATTATCCTGCTGGAAGTAGCCATCAGAGGATGGGTACATGGTGGTCATAAAGGGATGGACATGGTCAGAAACAATGCTCAGGTAGGCCGTGGCATTTAAATGATGCCCAATTGGCACTAAGGGGCCTAAAGTGTACCAAGAAAACATCCCCCACACCATTACACCACCACCACCAGCCGGCATAGTGGTAACAAGGCATGATGGATCCATGTTCTCATTCTGTTTACTCTACCATTTGAATGTCTCAACAGAAATCGAGACTCATCAGACCAGGCAACATTTTTCCAGTCTTCAACTGTCCAATTTTGGTGAGCTTGTGCAAATTGTAGCCTCTTTTCCTATTTGTAGTGGAGATGAGTGGTACCCAGTGGGGTCTTCTGCTGTTGTAGCCCATCCGCCTCAAGGTTGTGCGTGTTGTGGCTTCACAAATGCTTTGCTGCATACCTCGGTTGTAACGAGTGGTTATTTCAGTCAAAGTTGCTCTTCTATCAGCTTGAATCAGTCGGCCCATTCTCCTCTGACCTCTAGCATCAACAAGGCATTTTCGCCCACGGGACTGCCGCATACTGGATGTTTTTCCCTTTTCACACCATTCTTTGTAAACCCTAGAAATGGTTGTGCGTGAAAATCCCAGTAACTGAGCAGATTGTGAAATGAGCAGATTGTGAAATACTCAGACCGGCCCGTCTGGCACCAACAACCATGCCACGCTCAAAATTGATTAAATCACCTTTCTTTCCCATTCTGACATTCAGTTTGGAGTTCAGGAGATTGTCTTGACCAGGACCACACCCCTAAATGCATTGAAACAACTGCCATGTGATTGGTTGATTAGATAATTGCATTAATGAGAAATTGAACAGGTGTTCCTAATAATCCTTTAGGTGAGTGTATACTTTATATGCTTATATTTATATACTTATACTTTGTGTACTGATTATATATACTTATTAATAAATAATATATTTTTATCACTATTATTTTTAAAAGAGTTGCTGATTTTGTAATACTGCTGCAGCATTCTCCACATGCTAATCACTGCCCCACATCGAATTGGCACTTTGATCAGCCATGAATCACTTCACTACCCCCTGTTGAATGTTGCATCGTATGTTGTTAGATATCTCGTAGTAGTATTGCAGTATTTATTTAAATTGAAAATGCTTAAAACAGATCAATTTCTCACAAACACATCTATTCATGAGTGATTTAAACGGCAAGGATGAAAATGATTAGGATTAGCTCTTGCCAAAATAGGGCTTGTAAACTTTTGTGGTACTCAGAATTAACCCAAACAACTATGACTCTATAATCCTCTATAATCACTCTCACTCTGTCACACTTGAATCAAACTCCAGGCCTCGCATGTAATGAGCAAAATTTTCTTCTTTATTCAGCAATCCAGCATAGTGTTCCAACCACACTCGGGGACAATGCGCAATGCACCCCGCACCCAGAAATCAGCAGGTTAATATACTATAAGACGAATTCCCCTATATGGACTTCTAAGTCCTGATTGGTTACCAAACATCTGCAAACCAGGTTTCGAACATACAACAAACATAATACGCCACCTCTATTGGTCTACTTCAAGGATGTTCAGTTTCCAATCCTCGTTAGGCCTAGGCCTCCTATGAGTCCCACACATAAGCCTGTCTATCCAGCCTAGGAAGGAGGGCAAAAACCCTAAACATTAGGGAAATTCCACTCCCAACCCAGCAAAAAGGTGCAACCCCCCCTTTGGTGTCCATGGCTGGCATGGCTCACAATGTTATCAGTAAGGGAAACCCCAACCCTATATTACCTAAATAAAGACTTCAGCGTAAACATATACAACCCTTATGGGTACATAACTTGCTTGTGTGTTCAAATGCTACCATACAACAAACTGCGTCTAGCATAGTATAGCAGCTACATTTCAAGGCTTCCTGCAGGTCCCCTTTCTCCCCCCGGCGATGTTCCCTTCAGCCCAGTTCTCCAAGATCTGTGGCCTGCAAAGCTGGTTCCGTGCAGGTGGCTGTGAGGCAAGGACACACGGCACCATCCCCAAAACAACAAAACCTGAGACACAAGAACAATCCCACAATGCCTCCCAACCCTGGCCTACCATCACTTTAAATTTCCCTTCCACACTTTGAAGTAATGTTAAACATATACTACATAATCCTGAAAAGGAGTGGTCACTAAAATTAAACAGCTCGCAGATCTTCACAATGCAAGAAATGCAAAGATGGAGAAAGCGAAGAACAGTTCACAGCCGGCTGGGCACATTGTCATCATCAAAGATTTTAAGCATGTTTATTTATATAGCACAATTCGGGCACAAGGCAATTCAAAGTGCTTTACAAAGACAAGGATACAATCAAATTAAAATGTCAAAATCACATTTCAAAGATAAGTAAAAGAAATAATAATGAAAATAAATAATTTTATTAATCAATTACAATGAACACATAATAATAAGAAAAAGCCAAAATAAATAAATAGCTAACTGAAAAGACGTCACATTTTAATGACAGAAAATGACTGGTGCTGCACTAGGAAACTCTGACCATGCAACAATTCATCTAATTCCAGCATACAGACAAAATCTGAAAACTGCTAAACCTGTTGTTACTAGAGTGAAACACTGAACATGTGGAGCAGTAGAGCAATTAAAATCATGCTTTGACTCGACAGACTGGAATGTTTTCAAAACTGCTACTAACAGCGTGGATGAATACACGGACACTGTAACATGGCACATAAGCTTCTGCGAGGACTCTCGCATTCCCAAATAGTCTGTTGTCAGCTATAATAACGACGAACCATGGTTTACAACTGAACTCAGGCAGCTTCCTAAAACAAAAGATGAAGCTTACAGGAGTGGTGACAAAAACCTGTTCAAATTCTACTGCGGGTTTGAAAAGCCACATTCGCGCATCATACAGCCCTCACCTTTTCAATGGCCTTCTTCACACCTGGGTACCTTCACACCTCGCCCACACTATACCCAGCTCACCCCCCCCACGTCCAGCCACCTCCCCAGGAGAATCAACGACAGAGATGTAAACAAGATCTTCAGTAGCCAGAATACAAGGAAAGCTCCTGGTTCAGACTCTGTCTCCCCAGCCACTCTGAAGCACTGTGCAGATCAATAGTCACCTGTCTTCACAGATATTTTCAACCAGTCACTGAACCAGTCAGTGACTACAGACTGGTGGCTCTCACATCGGTGGTAATGAAGGCTTTTGAGAGACTTGTGCTGTCATACCTTAAAACCATCACAGACCTATCGCTTGACCCCAGGCTACAGTCTGCCTACAGAACCAACAGACCTGTGGACGATGCAGTTAACACTGGACTCCATTTCTTACTCCGACTTTTGGAGTGCCCTGAGACATATGTTAGGATTCTGTTTGTGGACTTTAGCTTTGCATTTAATACTATTCTATCGGAGCTAATGCGGAATGAACTCTCACAACTGTCCGTGCCTGATCCAAAATAACATGTTATAACCACGATGGCCCAGTTTTACGCTACAATCATTGAGTCCATCGTCACCTCCTCCATCACAGCCTGGTTTGGATCAGCCACTGAACGAGACAAGGCCAGACTGCAACACATCATCCACTCAGCAGAGCGAATAATCGGCAGTAACCTGCTTACCCTCCAGACACTTTACATCACCAGAACCAGGAAACGGGCATACAAAATCTTTGAGGACCCATCTCACCCTGCTCACCACATCTTTCAAGCCTTACCCTCCATGAGAAGACTCATGGCAATCAGAACCAAGACCCCCAAGAGCTTCTCCCCTCAGGTAGTCTCTCTCATTAACCAAACCAGTCTCTGAATGGACGTTCAATTAATCGTCAGCTGCAGTGAAATATCCACCAGCATAACTAGTGAACAACTGATAAACTACCTCTATGATTATATTCTGCACTCTTGCACATTATGCACACATACTGCAAACTCTGTATACATATTGCACTCTTGCACATATAGTTGACTTGGCTGCTACTTAATAACGGCACCATTTAAGAGCCCTTTAAATTATTATACCATTTATATAGTTTATATTCATACTACAATGATTACTATGTACACACACATATATAAATATCATAATACCATCATTACTACCATTAATAAACTTAATTATCATATAATTATCATATTACCCAATTGCCAGTCTATTGTTTATTACCTTTCTGCATATGTCTTTGCTAAATGTGGGTAACTCTCGCCAGTGTGGGGAAGCAATAAAAAAGGCCAACAGAATGTTGGGTTATATCTCTAGGTGTGTGGAGTTTAAGTCAAGGGAGGTGATGATACACTTATATAATTCCTTGGTAAGACACCACCTAGAATACTGTGTGCAGGTTTGGTCACCATACCTCAAGAAGGACATTGCTGCCTTAGAAAAGGTGCAACGAAGAGCTACGAGAATGATTCCTGGTCTTAGAGGAATGTCTTATGAGGAGAGGTTAGCGGAACTGAATCTGTTTAGCCTTGAGCAAAGGAGACTAAGGGGGGATATGATTCAGGTCTATAAGATTCTAACGGGTCTGGATGCTCTTCAGCCAAATGACTATTTCAATATTAGTCTAAATACTAGAACTCGTGGCCATAAGTGGAAATTAGCGGGAGAAAAATTTGAGGAAGCACTTCTTTACACAGCGTGTAGTTAGAGTATGGAATAGTCTTCCTGCTAGTGTAGCAGAAGCTAAAACCCTGGGTTCCTTTAAATCAGAGCTAGATAAAATTTTAACAACTCTGAGCTATTAGTTAAGTTCTCCCCAAACGAGCTTGATGGGCCGAATGCCCTCCTCTCGTTTGTAAATTTCTTATGTTCTTATGTTCTTTGTAATGTCATGTAAAAGCACCACCAAGGCAAATTCCTTGTATGGAAACATATCTGGATTCCGATTCTACATCCTTCATCAGGACTAGAAAACTTCCATCCAGCGTTGCATTTCACTTTGACGCTGTCGCTTTTGAAACACTTTTCTGTGATCTAGCTCTTGTTTTGGTCGCCGACTATCATCCAACAAAAGGTTCATTTCAGCTCTCCTAATCTGACATAAACCACACTCACAAACACTTTCGGGTTACTGTGTCACCGGGAAGGGATGGACTCCAGTCGGGATGGGTTTCCAGCATTTCCTATCCTGGCTGTTCTCTTTAGGGACAAACACAGGAATGGAGTCTAGTGATCACACCGGAACTTGACTTACCTGAACGGAGATGTATGGAGCAGACTCTCATATGCGCAGGGATGCTCTGGAATGCAAGGTCTTTACGCCCCACCGCTATAAGCTACGCCATCCGACGCCATTTCGTCAACTCTTCCACTTTTGCTCTTGTCTTTTCCAATCCAGAAAAGAGAAGAAACGTATACCGGTCCTGAAGACCGAAGAGAGACCCGAGTCGATATGGGGCTGCCGCTTAGCGGGTCGCCGTTAGCCGGGCCTCCGTGACGCCCCCGCGCAGAGTAGAATGCCCAGGGGCGTCGCAGCCACCGGCGTCCTCCCTGTCCTCCTGTCCTCTCAAAAAACAGCAATCATTTAAACAAACATGAGGGAAAATTCAAAAGGCAAAGATGAAGTCATGCCTTACCTCAGCACAGCTGCCCACCGCACAAACGACAGCGTGTCACCTTACTTTAAAAAAAAAGAAAAATTGGGGCCGCGCACGGACAGGGCCCCTCCCTCACACCACATGCGGCTAATTAGTTGGCCATCCAGAGGCACTCAGTCTATTAGTCACCCATTCAGTCAGTCAGTTCTGCCTTTCAACAACAGGGGGCAGTAGAGGTGCACCGTTCCCGGAAGCACTGCAATACCGGGTCGATGCCTGGAGCAGATGGGGCAAGCCCCACTTCCGGCTCCCTGTTCCAAAAATCCGTTTAATATGTGGTCCCCTCCATGGGGGACGTATCAAAATAACCTTTTCATACCAAAACAAAATGTAAATCAGCTCAAATACATGAATAATAAATATTATGCTTGTACTACTTACATTAACACATAATCACAATCTATAAGGCTGAAACATTCCCACACTATGCAAATCATGCCAACACAGTACAATAAGACTTTCAAAGATAATATTAAACAAACACCCACAGAGTGTTCCAAAGTGCATTTTGCAATGTCTATACTTTGAATGTCAAATTACAAACTTCACATAAATCTAAAGTACACTAAGATTAAGATGAGTTTGTTACCAAACCAAATATATAAGAAATAATTTATTTGCCAGGAATTAAGTTTATGATATTGAATGAAATGTGTGAGCATGCCCCAGTTAGTGAAAGTGTGTCCCCTACCCCAAGACTCCAGAGGGTTAAAAAGGAACACATCCGCAGACTTCCAAGCTCTGCACTAGGGCTGAACGATATTCTGTTTTGACATCGACATCGCGTGAGCGATAGTCACATCGCCGGAACATACGATGTGAAGGGTAGAAGCCCATTGTGTATTAAGAGAACGGTAGCACACAGTAAACACGAGTTTGTTGTATGGCTTGTTGCTGGGGTGACATGCACGTTCCGCGTGCCTGCACAGTGATTGGTTCGCTGTGTCGCTGCTCACCGCTCACAGCCAACATTCACTGCTAAAAATGCGCGACGAAGAGGATCCGCCGCAAAAAAATGATTTCGTACCAAAAAGAAAGTCGAAATCATCTATTTGGGACTATTTCGGCTACAAAAAGGAGGATGTTGACCAAAAAGAGGTACTTTGCATGGAGTGTCATAAAGTTGTGGCCACAAAACATGGAAACACCACCAATTTGTCTGATCACTTAAAACGGCACCACAAAGCTCTTTACAACGAATACAAAGCCAAATCTGGATGTCAACCAAAACAAACAAATGTTTGTGATGCCTTTGCCAGTGTGACACCTTACCAGAAAGGCTCTCAATGACAGAAAGAAATAACAGACGCAATAACGTTTCATATCGCTAAAGATATGTTGCCATTAAATACCGTCGCCAAAGAGGGATTTAAGAAAATGATCCGAACGCTTGACAGGCGGTATGTTATACCATCCCGCACATATTTTTCCCAAGTTGCGATAAAAGAGCTGTATGAAAAATGCAAATCTAAGATTGAAGCAGAACTGTCGCACGTGGAATACTATGCAACTACAACAGACTTGTGGTCCAGCAGGACAACGGAGCCCTACATGAGTCTGACGGTCCATTTCATCGCAGAGGACTTCGAGCTAAAAAGTCGCTGTTTGCAGACGGCATTTTTCCCGGAAAGTCATACAGCCGAGAATGTCGCAGAGGCCCTGAGAGAAGCGGTGTCCGCTTGGGGCTTAGATGAGACACGTCAAGTCTGTATAACAACAGATAATGCAGCGAACATGGTGAAAGCTGCCGATCTGAACAAGTGGACCAGGCTACAGTGCTTCGGCCACAGACTGCATCTTGCAGTTGGTGAGTAATGACCATGATCTTTATCCAAAATAAAAATACATTTTTACTCAGCTGTTTTACTTAATAACCTGTCCTGAACCTGACAAAACTTGTAAAATGAATTTGTTGCATGTGTGTACGTAGAGCTTTAAAACGTAAGAAAAAATACAGACACTAAACATTTAATTTTAAACAAAAAATAGTTTTATGAGCACATTTGAGGAGCTCTTTTCCAAAATGCGATAACTCCATTTCAATAGTTTTCAGGGAAATTAATTGTTTTACCTAGACCCACACATTTTGTGAATATTCAATTTATCCTGTTAAAATGTTTTTTGCTTAGTCTGAACATGTTGAATAATGATTATTAAATCAAACAACTATATTGTTGTTGAAAAATTCAAAGTAAATTTTTTTTCTTTTCAAAACGCTATAAATCCATCCATTTTTCCCAAAAATTGATGGTTGTCTTTTTTTAAAAGTCTTTTGTCTTTTATTTTTCATGTTCGCAGTTATTAATAAACAATTAAAATGTCTCATTGCAATATTTTACATATTCCTAATCATTACTTTTGCTGGTTCTTTGTCACAGCTTTTAGGGGCCGTTTACATGAACGCGTCCTGCATCAGCACCGAAAACTTAGAGAGAGAGAGAGAGAGAGAGAGAGAGAGAGAGAGAATAAGATTTTTTTACTTATTTTGAGGAATTATAGCCTAATGAACAAACATCTGTTAGGAGCGCAGCCACGTTGGATTGCGAGAACGTTCACTAGGCTAAAATTAAGTTCGGTGCTTATTGGGGTTTGGAAAGAAACTGCATCTGAAACAAGGAAATTATTATTGGCGTTTATCGCGTTTTGGAAAAGAGCTCTTCATTTATTGTTTGAAATAAAACAGTGTGCTTCAATAATTAAAGTTCGCAATGTTTTGTTTGTTTTCTCCGCTTAGAAAATGCAGTGAAAAAGGATGGCCGCAATGATCGTGCTACAGGAGTCTGCAAGAAGCTGGTGAGCCACTTCTCTCACAGCTGGAAGGCCAGCGATGCCCTGGCAAAAGTCCAGAAGGAACTCAATCTACCATCACATTGTCTCATCTCAGAATGCCAAACAAGATGGGGTTCCAGACAGATGATGATCAGCAGGATATTAGAGCAGCAGCAGGCTTTAACTCAGGTCCTGTCTGCAGACAAGAAGCTGCGGCATCTAATTCCAACCTGGCAAGATATAGATGTGCTGGAGTCTGTAAGCAAGTCACTGGGCCCAATGCTGGATTTCACTGATGCACTTTCAGGCGATGAATACGTCAGTGTCTCCTTTGTAAAGCCAGTTCTTCAGCTCTTCAACACTTCACTACTGGAAATGCGAGAGGAAGACACAGACCTGACCAAGAACATAAAGATGAAGATGCTGGACTACCTCAATGAGAAATACGAAGATGATGATACTCAGAAGCTGCTAGATATGGCATATTTTTTGGACCCCCGGTTCAAGATAGACTTCATCAGTGCAGACAAGAAGACCCAAGTTAAGGCCAGAGTGGTATCACAGATGATGGAATGCCAGGAGAAATCAAGCTGCAGCACTGACGTGGAGCCCAACGTTACCAGTGCACCCCAGGCAAAGAAAGCAAAGAAGTCATTGGGAAGCTTCTTTAAACAGAGAGAAACTGAAGCAAAGGGTGATTCCTCTCTGACCCTAAAGGATGCTTTGGAAGCAGAGCTAAACACTTACCTGCTAACACCTCCAATAGACAAAGAGGAGGATCCACTTGCATGGTGGAAAGTACACAAACTAAGCTTTCCTCATCTCGCCAGACTTGCCCGCAAAAACCTGTGTATTCCTGCGACAAGCTCGCCGTCAGAGAGACTTTTCAGTACTAGTGGCAACATCGTCACTTGCCAACGAACCTGTCTCAAGCCTGCAAAGGTTGATAGTAGAGGTCGACCGATATGGGTTTTTCAATAGCCGATGCCGATGACGATATTTAGGAGTCAGGGTCAGCCGATGGCCGATATATGCTGCCGATATTTTTTGGCCGAAAATTGGACGTTTTCCCCTCTATTTGCATGATAAAATATCATATTAATAATAACAAACGATACACAAAATTTCTCAACTTAGCATTTACTGAATACTGACTTGTGTAAATTTAAATATAAACTTAAATAACAAAAACACAATACAACTTATAAACAACTTAAACTTATAAACAATAAAGATAGCAGCATCAGAATCTCTTTAGCAGCAAACTCATTCTTCAGCTCCCAAGCTCACCAGTCTGCTGCAGATATTGCACCTGGCTTTTCCTGGTGTTGGCTTTGTGAAATGCTGCCATACAGGATTAGATTTTTGTTCAGCCATCAGACAGCAATTACTAAAACAGAAGAATAAATGCAAGGTTAGAATTTTTATTATAGTACCTTCATCTTCAATTCATTCTACAATTCCAGTATTCCATGCACATTAAAACAATTACACTCTAATACATTTTGAAGAAAAAAAAAACACTAAGTGCATCATGGTATGATGAGTAGTGTACACTAACATGTTGTTTCTGTTGTTAGCAGACAGATAGCTTAAAGCCAAATTCACAATCAGAATCTAGTGATCCCGGAAAATAAAATAAAATAACTGTCGTATTGCACAGCCTTGTATGCAAGGACAACATAAGCCCCTAGTGATTGTGACGTTGTCTACGTATAAGCCCGTATAAAGGACAGACATGTTTAATGAGGAAACTAACTGCGCAAAGTCATGCACTTTTTATCTAGACGTCTGACAAATTGTTTGAATCTCCGGTCTCAAATGAAAAAAAGTTGCACAGAAGGACCATTGTCAGCATCAGCTCAAGTAAATGGTAACCAGGCTTTCGAACAAACACTTTTCTCCGCCATGCATTGTTCTTAGCAGCTCTGTATCTCCCGAGGACGGCGCTGTCTGTGATCAGGGCAGAGTAACGCAACTCTCACACACGCTGCAGTATCTGAGAGCTGCCTGCTCCGCCCCACACACTCACAGAGTGAAACTCTCCGACACAAGAAAAAAAACATAACTGATAACATCGGGCTGATATGGTAATAATTAAAATGTTAACAACTAAAATGATTTTTAACGATTAAAAAACGTCTGTGAGCCCACCAATAAGCGCACAAAACGAACTCTATTAGAATCAATGATCCTTAATGTTACCTGTAAGCTACAGTTGGTTGAAGGCTCATTATCATTACCCCAGTTCCCAATAGCGTAATTCGCGTTTTCTTTTAAAGCAACATTTCATAGCAAACTACTTAAATAAACAGGTCATTGAAAGATCAGAATTTAAGCCTTACCGTTTTATCCCAGGACTCTTCCAAAAACTTCTGGCTGTGGCCCTGCACAAGGCAGCATGGGTCACGTGTTCCACAGCAACAATAACACTGGGCTGCCCGCAGACGTGCCTGTCTGAAAATCGGCGTAGTGCACTCGGATATCGGTCGATGCGGATACATTAAAAATGCTAAATATCGGCCCGATATATCGGTCGACCTCTAGTTGATAGACTTGTATTCTTAGCTAAAAACCTTGAGTTAGCAAAGCAAATAAAAAAATATATATTTAAGTTATGTTATGAACCAATCAGGGGGGTTGGTGTTGCAAAGCTGCTGTTTAAATGTGTTCAGCTTTTCTGTTTACAGGAATATGTTCTCTAATCTGTTTAGAAGATTTAATACAAAATATATAAAAATTTTATTTCATTTAGTTTATTTCATATATTTAGCCATGATTATGATGACCAACACCAACACTGTTTTACTTTGGCACTTTGGCTAAGAAAAGTTGACTTAAAAGATTGTGAACCAAAATGCTTATAAGTTGTTTTATAAAAAATATATTTATTTTAAGTTATATTGTTGTAAATCAATCAGGGGGGTTGGTGTAAAGCTGCTGTTTTATTTAAAAATGTGTTCTGCTTTTGTGTTTACAGAAATGTTCGAATTTTGGAATAAAATATTAAGTAACCTTTTTGTCACTTGTAATGAAGCTTGCTTATTAGTGAAATTATTAATATGTAATTATTGGTAATTATTGACTTTAGCCTGGATTGATGGCTCTCAATATCGCAATATATATCGTTTGGAAAAAAATATCGCAATGTAATTTTTTTCCAATATCGTGCAGCCCTACTCTGCACAAGGGTCGGGCTAAAACGGCATCATACACCTTCCCAAAACACATAAAATCAGTAAGCTTGGGAATGAAATAGGTTAATCGCACAATAAACAGCACAACAGATCAAATAAAATGCTAATAAATGTTAATAATGTTAATATTGATGAATAAGTGCTACAGTGATCAACCAAAACAGTGCTCAATAAAATCTTTACGTGCCATTAAATAAAATCCATACCAAATAAAACACACACACAGAAAAACAAAGCACACTTACCTAAAACCCGAAGTGTCCTCTGTGTGCTTCAGGAAAGTGCATCACGTGAACCCTGTAGGATGGAGTGTCACCACCTAGACGTACCGGGGCAGCTTTCGCCTAGGATCAAGGCAGTTGGATGGATGTCAACTTACCTCTGGGGGTAGGTCGTTTAGATAGATGGCTGCTTCCTTCTGGGGGCTGGGGGTTTGGGTGAATGTCAGCTTACTTCTGTGATCAGGGTCTTTGGGTGGAAGTGAGCTTACCTCTGGGGTCAGGGGGTTGAGTTGAAAGCAGCTTGCCTCTGGGGTTGGAACATTTGGGTGGATGTGATCTTACATGAGGGGCCTGCATTTTTGGGTGGACAGCAGTTTGCCTCTGAGATCGTCTGCAGCCGCCCCCCAACTTTCACAGCCAGGACCCCCTCCCTTCCCTAAGGTAGAATAATTCAGACATCCCAACCTGCAAAAACTCAGTTCAGTGAGGTGCCCCCAACCGCCCGACAAGGAGTGAGATGTAACTCCAACAAACTTGATTTCACAGTTTAATTTCTTCATTAATTTCCTCTAGTCAGCGCACTAAATTACGAAGGTCAATATTATGTATTATTTTGACAATAATATAAGTAGATTATTTTACCATTTATGCAAATTCCTTAATTATATTCCATTGCTACGTTACAAAAGTCTTCAAGGAGTCTTTCATGACAGCATTGGCAACTAACCAAGTGTCTAACTAGTGTAGACCTGAATAATACAGCACATGAAATGACACTTGTTAAACTCACCTCAACATGCATTTTACAGTCGTTTAAACCGTCATGAGCAATGCTGAAATCACTGTTGCTAACAGTACAGCACGCAACACTGTCATTATTTTCATCCTTATTAAACATGGATACACTTTCTGAAGTGAAATGCGTTTTATACTTCCGTTTTTTGGGGCACTCTCCGTCTGTCATGATGCTCCACTGAACCGATAACTTCGGTCCTCGAGAAGTTAAATAGAAGCCCGCCCACATTGAAATCTGATTGGCTTATTTTGCTAAGTAAACCAATCAGGATGCTGTCTGTCTAGCACGGGCTACAGTCACACACGCAGGGATCAACACATATATGCAGGTTCTCTCTTTCTCTCTCTCTCTCGCTAATTCCGTCGTACGCGCGCGTCTCTCCAGTGCGCGATGCACACACTACTGTCTCGCATGCATGCTCTTGTTTACTTCCTCTTCTTTCCGGGATATTTTATTCAATTTGCGGGTATCAGGGAGTCGCTGTCAATATATGGGAGACTCCCGGAACTTCCGGGAGAGTCGGGATGTCTGGATAACTGCTTATTTGTACTATAATGATAGCTGTTAATTTTCAGGGAGCTATGATGATATTCGAAATTGTGCAGGGTTATATAAGTACTGTGAAGCTGTCGTTATCCAGTTAAATGTTTAAAAATATGTATTATTTTATCATATTTTATGTATACTTTAAGCTTATTATATTCACAGGTCTCTCCTGCATTCATCTTACCGTCCGTCCATGCCTACTTCAATGTAAAATCAGACAGATTGCTTAACTTGCAGCTGTCCAATTACGCGTACATATTTTATTGCTGCAGATAATTAAGGTAGGTAATACAACGCTGAAGGTTAGATGTATAGTACGATTACATATGTACAACATGTGGTCATTTCAGTCAGACAAACGTTTAAAATGGAAAACCAGCTTTCCGTTTTTACCGGCAATTTCCATAGCACGTCTGAGTCGAAGTACTACACTGCCATCTATTGGACAAGTCAGGTTACTGAATCGTGAAATGTGTCTGTACTAAAATGGATAATATCTTCAGTCATGTTTTCTTTTAGGACCACTACAAGAGGATTATCAGTATGAAGGTTTATCAATAAAAATAATTTATTAAACTAAATATTACAGGGCTCTCCCTGAAAATAAGACGCTCTTAGCTTCCAAAGGCAAGGACACATTCTAGTGATTTTCCAGGAGACTGGACCTAACTAACCTGGGGCCTTATTAAAAAAAACAATCAATCAATTCATGTTGAAGCTCACAAGGTGTGGAGAACAAGAAACACAAGTAAGGGAGAAAGGCAAGGTGCAAAGCATACACAAGCAGTGTAACGACATATCAGTTACAATGTATGATTAAAAATACATCATTTCTCACAGTATGAATAGTGGTCCGTTGCTCCTACTATAGCCTCACGCCTCCAGGGTCATGGGTTCAATCTGCACCCCTGCTGTAATAAACAGTGACATTTTTACAGTAACATACTGTTTAAAATAGTACAATACTGTAGAAAAAATGCTTTCTGGGCAATATTTATGAGAACCTTGTCGATAAAATACTGTAATGTACTGTAATTCTGTACATGAACTGGAAAAAAATAAACTGTAGAATTTACTCAGATTGAATGATGTAACAATTTGCACTCACTTTTTTGGGTTGACTTTATACCCAATTCTAAGAAACATTTTAAATAAATAAAGCTATAGTCTACCCACTGTCACAGTACTATCCTATAAGATTTACTCAAATCAATATTTCAATATTAATATTAATTAATTTTAATATTAACATTAATTAATATTTCAAATCAATATTTGTACTCACTCGTTTGGGTAAATTGGGATATTACTTTTTATGAGTAAAGTAAACCCAAGTTTAGCAAATAACATACCTAATGTATTTAAAGGGCCCTTTTCAGCATTCAACGCAAAGTGATACCAGGTTTGAAACAAGGGTCTTTGCCAGCATGGCCTGATACAGTTTTCTGTCCCTTTGGGAGTAAAGGTCTTTGCTCAAGAGCTCATTAATATGGCTATTCTGCCAAGACTGGGCTTTTCTGCAGCTGTGGTATATTTCACCCACCGTCATGAAGGAAACTCTCCCAAATACTGATCTTGCAAGATGTTCTCTGTTGAGATAAAAAAAAAATGGAATAGCTGTGATTGCTCATGTAATGCTTTTTTGGGGTGATGTATTTGTTAATGTAAGGCCATTTTGATTACCCACACTTGGCCTTGTAGCCTTATATTTGCAGAAAAGAGCCTGAGCTGTATGTATATGTATATTTGCATAGCATGACATGGTACTGCCTTTGATTTAGTAGATTTTTAATTCACTGTTATGATGTTGAATAGGACAAGTGCATAAATCCCCAAATATATTGGCTACCACAGCTAAAACGGATCTTGGTGGGGTGTGTTGGTTCGTGCTCCATGGAGTGATCTTGGGTGGGAGGCTAAGATTGGATGTACATAGAATAAAAAACCTCAATGTCTTCTAACATCCCCACCATAAGAAAACACATTAAGTCCTGCTCATACTAATTCTGGTATCTAAACCATCAGCTTTCCAGGACTCTTTGGCAATTATACATCTCAAAACACACAAAGCCAACTGATACAGAGCAATCAGTTTAAACAACCAAAGGAATCCTGAAGTAAAACAAGCAATGATATGTGGTGGAGACTAATATCTGTGGCATTCCATTCTCAACTGCAGTGGGATTCTAAATATTATGTAAACATGGATATCCAAAAAGTAAACCTAATTAAAATCGAAATATTAAATGAGCAGAATGATTAAATTTGTTGTTCTATCCCAATGTAGGAATTATTAGCTCAAATAAATTTTAATATTCTCCACCAATATGTTTGAATTAATTAAAGTTTAATGAATTATTATTTAATGCTGATTATTAATCAATTGTTATGCCGAATGGTCGGCTCCTCCAAACTCAATTGCGGCATCCCTGTGAGTCTGTTAATGTGAGACTTAAATGGGATTCACTAATTACCAGTATCGCTTAGTAACCTGGGTTAGAAGGCTCGTCCAGCGAGCTGCATCACCAGGTAATGTACACGATTGGTAGCGAAGCTTCCCTCACGGCCAATGAGAGAGAGTCTCGCGATGTTTCAGGCGAGTTTGAGGTTCAGAGCGTGTAGCAAGATCACACAGAGGCAGGAACTTAGTGTGAGTACTCAATGACGGAGGCTGAAGTTGTGTAAAAGACATGCATTTATTCCTAACTAACACTACAACTAACATAAGACAGACATTACACCTAACACAAACAACAAACACGAAATAACAGAATAAAACAAACGATGTAATTATAAAAATGCAATGACCGGATTTAAATGAGTAACCTTAAATGGGAAATACTGTTCTGCAAAGCAAGCATAGTTTGTGGAAACACGACCCTAAAGTCTTATAGCAGGTTAAACAGAACAGCTTAAGTTGTTAGAATGAAAGGAAGTTGGTTTACTTGGTTGAAGAGTGGGGGGGGTCTTGGCAGTTGATGGCAGAGCTGCTGAGCTGATGGCACTCAGGAAGGCGCGGCGTTTGGAGCAGTGGAGTGGAGTCCCTTTAGATTCTCTCTCCTGGTGAAGCTTTGTCTTGGGTGCTGTTCTCTGTTCAGCTGGGCCTTCACCGGAGGGCTTCTTGTGGGCTTCTCTCCTCCCGGACTGATGTTCTCCTTCGGGCTGGCGGTTATTCTCTGCGCTGGCTGGCGGTTGTTCTGCTCGCCTTTGTTCTGAGGTGCCAGGATTTTATGCTGTAAAGTTCATGAATAGGGATGACCAGGAATTCGACTCCTGGCCCAATGGCTGGCCATCCATTTGGCGGGCTTTCGGAAGGGGGTCTGTATCAGTCCTTTTGAGATTTATGGCCCGACTGATTCTCCCTTTACTGATGATTTTCATTAAGCTGTTATAACTTTTGATACATCTACTTTTATGGTAATCACTGACCAGATTTGCAATCAGGGGTGATTAACAATCAGTTTGACACCAAACATGCCATACCAGCTTCACAGGTACATACCTCATACCCTCTGTATTAATTGATTAAACAATTAATTATTTTATCTATGTGACTGATTCACATCAGGATACAGGTGTTTTGGGTTGCACCTCAACAGATGTTACACTTTGTGCGGATATTACATCAAATATTCATATTACAAACAGCACATCTTATCCATAGATAGGCGTGGCCATTAGTTTGTGGTAATATCAATATAAGTTGCACATCTGGAAACAACATATTTTGTTTAGTGTGGCTTATGCCAATTCATCTTCTCCAGAATGGATAAGATACACCTTAATTCAGTTCTTTTAACATAGCATGGTAGAAACAAAGAAACTTGGTGACTGTCCACCAAGATCAGATAAGGACCACAAAGGAATGTT
This sequence comes from Paramormyrops kingsleyae, assembly GCF_048594095.1. Taxonomy (NCBI): domain Eukaryota; kingdom Metazoa; phylum Chordata; class Actinopteri; order Osteoglossiformes; family Mormyridae; genus Paramormyrops; species Paramormyrops kingsleyae. The sequence continues at coordinate 21,687,504 of NC_132820.1, read as the reverse complement.
GGAAGAGAAGGGGGGGGGTTTTAACAAAGTTAGGACACATTGGTTACACTAATTTTCCAGATTCTTCTGGTATACCATGAGAACATATATACAATGGTAGCTATACCTATCTATTTATTTAAATTTATATGTGTTCAAGTACAAAGGGGTAAAATAGGTGATACTCCGTGAACATGGTTATAAGGGTGGCACACAAAACACCAAGATTGTCTAAGGACACATACAAACATAACGTATCTGTAGATTGAGACTAGTAGTCGTGAGTAAATCAATATACATTGTATACAAAAGCCAAACTTAAATGAAATTTCCTTTAGGGTGTTCGTCTGTTGGGTGAGTGAGATGTAAGGCAGAGTGTATGTGGAGGGGGGTTGTGTGCCAAGTCAAGGGCAATAAAAGTTGGAGTACTGGCCTCCCTTGTTATCTGTGTGTATGTGTTCGTGTGTGTAACCCCCCTTTGGTGCCTCTCGTACCAGGCTCGGCCTTGTCTCAGGCCACCTGGAATTTAGGCCCTGTGATATGTGCATGTGTGATCCTACATATCCCCCCTTTCGGCTGATGATGGCATTGCCATCATTCAGGCGACGGAAGTTGAAACAGGATCACCACCATGCAACGAGGCATTGTTGACATCCCATTGTTTGGCACTCTGGGTGGCACAGTGACAGGATGGACAGGGAGGAGGCTCAGGGGCTGGCGCCTGGCTTCTGGGACCGCGAGGAGTGGTGAATCCTATGTCGAACAGGGTGCCAACGGCTGCTGCAGCTCCCAGCAGGGTGCTCAGGAGCCTCTTGGGCCGTCGATTGGACTCAGCTTGGGTCTCGGTCGTTGGGTTACTGCTCCAATCTGTGGGTAGTGTCAGCGGCAGCATGATGCAGGGCCTCCTGAGTCCATCTGACACCTGTCCCACTAGTTTGGGGTCTCTCGGGCAGGTAATGGCTCAGTTGACATCGTCCGACGAATATTCTCTCTGTGTGGGTACAACAGTTGGTAATCACGAGACCGGGCTGTCCCCGGAAGACGGTGCCAGGCGGAGGCCCAGGGAACGCCGTGTCAGACTGGAGCCTCAGCCTCCTAGGCAGAGTAATGCTAATAGCGGGGGCAGCATCATCCTAGTAATAGGGGGTAGAAAATAAAGACCAGATTAGGAGTGAGGTGGTGAGTCGAGACTCTGAATGTTGTGCACACCGGTGCAAAAGAGAACAGGAGAAAGAAATAGTGGGCAACAATTCTTGGCCAGAGAACAATTGCAAAGAAACAAACGGGACAAAGAAAATTGCAAAACTGGATCCTCTTCAGTAATTTCCCGGGCACGCGTGAGCCACCCCAGGTCCTTACCAAAAACAACAACCAAAATAAAATGAAAAGCTATCAAAAGAAAGAAACAGATAAGTACAGCAAAAACTGAAAAGGTCACCCAGATATCAGTAGTCAGGCCCACCACCTTAATCTACCCTATCTGTGACCATCTTTCCTCCCCTTTCTCTTTGGTCTTTCTCCTTGGGAGTTTGGGGAGATTTCAGACTGAAAAGATGTCTTTCTTTTGGTTGGAATGTGGTTTATTCCAAGCTGCTGGCTTCATCTTGAGAAGACTGGTTGGTGGGTGTTTCAGGCTTTCTCTGGGCTTGGTATTTCTTGATTTGATTCCGATGAACCCGCTTGAGGCATGTTTCGTGGGTGCCTTTGTTGGTTCGGATTCGGTAAGCCACAGGTGACAGTTTGTCCACGATCTCATGTGGTCCCGACCAGCGTGGTAGAAGCTTCCTGGAAAGTCTTTGTGCTGAGTTTGGTTGCACAAACCTATAGTACCAGATTTTGTCTCCCACTTGGAGTTCATCTTGTGAGGTTTTCTGGTCATTGTAGGCTTTCCTGCCCTCTGCGGTTCTTTGCAGGTTTTGTTGGGCGAATGCAAAGGAAGCTCTCAAATGCTGGTGCAGGCTGTCCAGATATTGTTGTGTGGTGTAGGCTGTGATGAGATTGTTGTCACCAGGTTGGTAGAGCAGGTGGAGAGGGAGTGTCATTTGTCGTCCTGTCATCAGTTCGAAGGGGGACACTCCTGTGGACTTGTGGGGTGTGGCTCTGATTGCCATGAGCACCAGAGGCAATTTCACATCCCAATCTTTCTGATTGGATGCCACATATTTCTTGACCATACCGACGACGGTTCTACTTGGCCGGATGCCATAGGATGGTGGCTGATGTGGAACTGGGCTTTGATCCCCAACAGTTTCCAATTGTCCTGCATCACTTCGGCTGTGAAGTGGGTGCCTCGGTCTGAGTTGACTTTCAGTGGGAGGCCAAACCTGGAGAACACATGGTTTGTGAGCAGATATGCCGTTGTCTGGGCTGTGTCATTGGGTGCCGGGAGGCATTCTACCCACTGACAGGTGACTGTGAGGAAGTATTTGTTTCCGCGAGCTGATCTCGTCAGGGGTCCTACCCAGTCAATCTGTAGATCTGACCATGGGAAATTGATACCCCGTCGCTGCAGAGGGGCCTTGTGGTTTGGGTTTGCTGGTTGAAATTGGCAGCAGACCAGACATCCTTTCACATATTCTGTTACATCCTGTCGCATGTTAGGCCAGTAGGCTACTTGACTAAGTGTTTCGTAGGTTGTTTTGGCATTGCGGTGTCCTGCACAGGGTGCATCGTGGGCGTACAGTAGCATGACCCCCCTTTGTGCCTGAGGGACCACGAGCCGTGGTGAAGTGTGGGCATCAGGGACATCAAGAGGTACGCCCTCGGCAAGATGAAGAAAGGGTAAAGCCATCATCAGGTGATGGAGGTCAGGAAGGGATGCCTGATCAGTTGTGGAGATCGAGTTAGCAGAGAGGTCGCGGAGGTGATCGCAGACCTTGTTCAGCACAGCATCAGTGGGCTGGAGAGAGATGATGTCAGAGTTGGAGACCTGAAGGGAAAGTTCTAGCAGTGAGGCCTCTGGCATCGAGGTAGGTGCTTGGCTGTGGCTGCAGGTGACAACCTGGACGACATGGGTGGGTGGGAGGGAGCAAAACTCCCACGAGTCACCGTGCAGTGGTCCTGCTTTGGTGAGTGCATCCGTGTGGTCATCGTATGTCTTGTCCAGTCCTAGGAGTCTGGAATGACCGCTGACCTTCTTCCAATAGATCTGCGTGTTGCGTGCGGTAATCAGAGCATCGCACGTGTGCAGGAGGTCTTGGTGTTTGACTGGCTTGTTCCCTGATGTCTTGAAGCCATTTTGTGTCCAGTGAGGGAGATGGCACATGAAGCTGAGACGTGCATAGCTGAAGTCTTTGCAGATCAGCAGGTCCTTTACTTCACGTTCGGAGGCCATCTCCAGGGTTATTAAGATTGCTGCCAGCTCTGTGTACTGCGATGTGTGAGGACCAAGCTTGAGCTGTTGTGGTGGGACAGGGTCGTCATTGAGCCACAGAATGCCAGCTCCAGCTTTCAGGGTCCCCTGATGTTTGAATGAGCACCCATCTACATAAATGGTGATCATGTCTTGACAGACATTTTTCTCAAAGTAGTGGTGTCGCGACAGTTCCATTGGTGTGGGCGTGTCCAAAATGTTGGGTGCTGCTGGTCCCTCCTGAGAATAGCTGTGGCAGCTGGGTGACTGTACTGCGTCAGGCTGGGCAGTTATAGCATGGATTGTCAGGTGTTGGTTATCAGCAAGCTCCACGTGACATACAGTTCCTTTTGTCACTGGTGACTCTTCTACTTCCATGGTCATTACCACATCTGTGACTTCCATGCCTTGGGGCCACATGCCTTTCGTGATCTTGGGGCAGAAGGATTCCAAGGTAGGGTCCTGCCTGCACAGGAAGGAGTCATGATGCTGGTATGGGTCTCTTGTGTCAAGACACTGATCTCCTGCTGCGTTCTCTCCATGGTGTGGAGTGAGGTCCGAGGAGACAGCCAGGGTTTGACATTCCCATGTGGCTGTGTCAGGTGTCCACAGTGGCAGCGGTTCTCTAACTTGAGCCCAAATTTTCTGACGTTGGAAGTCTAACAATGGCTCGAACCGGTTCAGCAAATCTTTCCCAATGAGGAATGGAATGGACTCAAGTTGGGAAATGTATACAGGGTGCATTACATTCATGGGGCCGATGGACAAATTGAGGGGGATCGTGTGATCCATCCTGGTGCCCAAAGCTAAATACGCCTGCACGTCCAAAGAGCATTTCCTTGGCTGGAGGGTTTTGTTCTTCTGGGCTGCTAGGTGCTGCACCTGGTAGAAGAGACTGGCTGACATGAGGGTGATGTCTGCTGCAGTGTCGATGAGGGCCTCGAGGGTGAGAACATCTTCCAGGGTGATGGAGAGGTAGAATTTCTTGGCTACCCCCTTTCCATCAGGTCACCCAGAAGCTGTGGCACAGGGGCCTGGCCAGGAAATGGTGAGGCGTTGCCACAGTCAGATTGGTGCTCTGAGTCAAGGCACACAACCAGGACAGTGCTGCCGGGCACCGGCGGGGGCTCATCCCCTTGATCAAGCTCTGTGTTGGTGACGGCAACATCAGGTGCTCTTACTGGGCATGAGTCAGCAGCACTTTCTAATTGAGGTGGGACTTCTTCAGTTGTTCCAATATCTCTGGTAGGGAAGGCCGATGACTGTTGAGCGTCATTTGGGGCTGACCTCTGAGGGAGTTTGTAGGCATTGTCTGGTGTGGGTTCAGGTGAGGGTTGTGGGGTCCTGCGTGATTTGTGCTTCCGTCCTAGTCATTTTGGATCTTTCTTCCGAAAGTCCTCTTGACTCTTGAGGGGATGCTGAGTAAAGAAATCACGCAGCAACTGTAGTAGATTAGACTCCTCTTCTTCCTTGGTTCATCCAGGCCTCGAGTCTGGATTGTAACCTCTCCTTCTGTCTTGCCAGTTCTGTGGTGGATTCCGTCGGGAACTTGGGGGAGAGCTTGGCTTAGGAAGCTGGTTTCCCTGTCGGTCTCTCCACTTGTTCCATGGCTCCATTGGTCTTAGCTTACCCTTGTTAGGATAGCGCCGTGTCTCCCACCAGTCTGGCTGAGTCTTTGACTGCTGTGGGGGCGCACCAGGGTAACGCTCACTGTGGCTCAGTCCTCGGTCGTGGATTGGTGTTTGATGAGGAGGGTGGCCACCTTCCAACGCTAGGTTGGGATCTGTAGTGCCAAGGTTCAGCACTGCCGGAGCCTTGGTTGCCTTCTCAGCTGCTGCTCTTTGTTTGTGGTACGCCTTGATCGCCAGGTCTTGCAGTTGTTGACTTGTCATGGTGCGGGGACAAGCCATGAGCCCCAGGTAGTGGTTAATGGTTGGGTGGAGGTTCCGAAGGAAGAGAGCCTTGAAGTTTGCATCTTCTTCCATGTCTGACTCATTTCTGGACCCAAAATATACCCGACGAAGGCGATTGTAGTAGGCTTGGGGAGCTTCTTGTCTGCTCTGTTTAACATCAAAGGCGACGGCGATACCTTGTTCTGACTCAGGATCAGCGAACTCTCGAATCAGGGCTTTGTGTAGCAGCTTGGAGTCTGCCTTGATTCGACTGGGCTGTCGATCCAGGAAGCTGCGGAGCTCCAGACTAGATGTGATCCTGATGAGGTAGACTCTGTCCTCATTGGTCACATTGTCCAGTCTTTGGAGGTGGAAGTCGATGTCCTGGAGGTAGGCGTGAATGTCGTGGCCTCCTCCGGGATTCGGGGTAAACGTGTTGATATTCTGAGCTACTTTATCAAGCTCCTTTGTGGTAACCCGGTGCTGGTGTAGCGCTCGCTTTGGTAGATCTGTTCCATCTGGGGTGTCTTCTCTGAGAGAGACCTTCCAGGCGATTGGTTCCTCAAGGTCCGGTGTTGGGCAAGGCGGTACCTTGTCCCAATGAGAGGTCCCTTGAGCGCGGTCTGAGTGCCTTGGGGGAGACAGCATTGTTGGAGAGGAAGTCGGTGCCATCACTGAATCGTAGGATGTTCCAAATTCTGACTTCACCTCATATGCTTGCTTCAGTCCCCGTCTCAGCTGGTCAATCTCTTCTGCGTCAGCCCAATGTTTCGTTCTGGCCTCGGTGAGCTGTTCTTGGGAGCTGATCAGTTGGTGATTCAGCTTGTGCAGGCGTCTCTGTGCCTCGGCCAGATGGTTTTCCAGGGCCTGGATCCAACCATCCTTTTTCTTGAGCTCCGCGTGGGCTCTGTCCAGCAGGGTGTCGGCCTGGTCCAGTCCGGCTTCGAGGTTTTCTCTGGTGGCTCTGGCTTGCTGTTTTTGCTGGTCAGCTTCAGCTCTGAGCTCTTCCAGGGCGTGTTGAAGCTTTTTGCTGGTGTGAGGCCTCTCGCCTTCTTCCGTCTCCTCCTCCTCATGGGGTGGAAAGCTTCTCTTTTGGAGTTCTTGCTTCAGGTTCCCAATGTGATGTTGGGCCTGGACTGCATCTCTCTGTGCCTCTGCCAGTAGTCGTTGGGTGTTTTCCTCCTGCTGTTGGAGTGCTTGCACCCTTTGCTGGAGACGGGACGTTCCCTCTTCATTCATCTTCAGCCTGGCTAGGAGTTTGTGTGCGAGGGAGCCGAGTATTTTGGTTAGCTCTTTACTCCCGCATTTCTGAGTGGGTGGCATGTCCATAAGTTCGGCAATGTCGTCCTCAATTTGGTCAGCTTCTTTGGACCATGTGAGATCGACATGACCGGGCGGCAAGTTGGGAGACACATCTTCAGGCCAGATACCAAAGTCTTTCCACTGGTCCAGTGGGCTTTCCATGTGGGTCATTGTGACTCGGTCAACAGGAGGGTGGCCGCAGAAATCTGTTACTCAGGCTGGGTGTTGCCTAGGTGGGAGGCCTAACACCTAAATCTGGGCAAACCAATTAAACCAACAAAATAAAATAAAGTAGAACTGGGGCCTGTCAATGGGTAACTGGAAGGGTGTAGTGAACCACGGGAATAGTTACCCACGACAAAATAAACAAACAAAAATTGTTCCCTGGGAGAAGTTGTTGCAGGTTAGAACAGTGTGAGTTACTCTAGGGCCTGAGAGATGCCCTAGTGAGGGGGAAAGGATAAAGCCTTATCCTGGAAATTGCAGATCTGTGGCTATTGACAGTGTCAGAAGACCACAGGAGAAGTTGGGAACAGGAAATGAGAAATAACAGCTTCAAACCAATAGGACTGCATTCAAACGTAGCTTGCTGTTGCAGATCAGATTACCCCTGGGTTGGGCTCTGTTGTACAACTCCGCTTTGACCAGAAGGGGGACCACTAGCAGGTTCTGCTTTATTTGTCCCTATATGAGGTGTTGCGGTGTTAAGCTAGTCATGCAGTTAGAGAGGTTTGAACGCTATCAGGTGTCCCTTCTGTGTAGGGCACGTCCCACAAGCTCAATCCCAGCCAAGCAGGCCCAAGTCCAGCTCCCACTCCCCCGATCCCCAGCAATGTCAACTCGGAAGGGGGTGTTCTGTACGCACAAATGAGACAAGCCAGGTGGGGCTCAGCTTATCGGCTGCACTGCCTGAGACCTGACTCGACCAAGGCTGGCAAAATAGCCTTCAGGTGTCACCCACCCTAGTGAGAGTCCAAGCTAGGGCCGTTCTCAGAACTCACCCTAGACGAGGTCCTGCTCAAAAAGTTGTAGTGACTGCCTGAGGTACCTGTCAGCCTTGCCCTTAATGAGTCAGCGGGTGCAGCCGGGCTGGCGCGCTTTTGGGCGTCCAATTGCTGAGAACTCCCCTTCGGTTCTGACAAACTGTACGATCATAAGCAGTGACAGCAGAGCCACAGGCAAACTCAACCAACAGAGAGCGAATGGTAAGCACCCAGCACAGGAAAAGCTCAACCGATCACGTCCAAAACCTCAACGACTCCCTGATGTGATTGTATATGTAACTGGTTTACTGTTATTAATAATGGTTGAACTTCTATGCAAGTCTCCTTGTTGGGGGAGAGGGAGTGAATGAAAGCATAAAATGAAGTAAAACCTAAAATAAATCAAGAAGGTAAAACAGAAATCAAACCAAATTAATTGTTTCTTATTGTTTAATTGTAAACATCAATTAGTTATGCAGCAATAACCTAATTAGATGTTAATGTGTTGTGATCTAATCGATTTGGTCTGTGAAGTTGATTCCTGCATTCAGGCAAGAACCTGTGTGTCCAATTATGTGTGTTGGTATTACCGGTGTTGACCACTAGAGACCCAACTCAGATGTTGTTACACTACTATGGCTGACCACTAGAGACGCAATTTCGAAATGGAGTGGTAGTTCTATGCCTGACCACTAGAGGCGCACTTTTGAAATGGAGTGGTAGTTCTATGCCTGACCACTAGAGGCGCAATTTCGAAATGGAGTGGTAGTCCAATGCCTGACCACTAGAGGCGCAATTTCGAAATGGAGTGGTAGTTCAATGTCTGACCACTAGAGGCGCAATTTCGAAATGGAGTGGTAGTCCAATGCCTGACCACTAGAGGCGGAATTTCGAAATGGCGTGGTAGTTCTATGCCTGACCACTAGAGGCTCAATTTCGAAATGGAGTGGTAGTCCAATGCCTGACCACTAGAGGCGCAATTTCGAAATGGAGTGGTAGTCCAATGCCTGACCACTAGAGGCTCAATGGGACGTTGCTCCCTTTGTGGGGGGGGTCCCAGGTACGTGAGCCTAAGGGGTGGGGTCACTGGTGACCCAGGAGAAAAAAACAAATGGCGTCAGGCAGGCCTTCAGGGCTCTGACCTTTAAGTGGTTAGAGTGGCGTTCGCTGACTGCACTCGTAACCAAGACGGTTGCTAGGCGATTGCCGACGCTAGATGAGTGACATACACTTTTAACGTATGCACACGCCGCTTGCGGCTAACTTCTGTGTCTTGCGCAGTTTAAAACCCCTCAAAACAATTGCTGAAACGAGACAGCGCTCGCGTTACGGCGACGGATCTAAATAGCGAGTTCACTATATCTCGTCACAAATGGTGCTTAAATCCCCAGAGATTGGCTGAAAAGGGTGGGAGGACTGCCCTATAATAATCACTGAATAGCCCTAGTCCTCCAGCTGCAACAGTCAGGGTTCGAATTACGGGGGAGCTAAGGGGAGCTCGGCTCCCCTGAAAAGGACCTGGGCTCCCCTGAAAGCCTACTTTGAGACATTTAGGGGGAGCTCTAAAACACTTTTACATTTTTTGTGTCGCATATAGATTTTGATTTTCTGTACATTAAGGTTCCTGAAATAAATGATGATATTAAAAATGTGTCAATGTTGTGTGTTTATTTGCTCATTACATTACTATTTCCGAACACTATTTTCCGCTGTCTCCTGCTGTGACCATCCATGCGTGGCGGCGCTGCACTGAAATTACCGTATTTTTCGGACCATAAGACGCACTTTTTCCCCCCAGAAGTGGGTGGAAAAAGTCCCCTGCGTCTTATGGTCCGAATATTGCTCTGCTCACGTGCTTTAACCTTCTGGGTTCGAGTGCATTGTACAGCGTACTTTTCGCGTCTATTTCAGTTTATATCTCACTGAAATCTTAATGTAGAATAATGAAAAAACGCTGGCTTCTGTCTTTTCAAAATTACGTTAAATAAAAAAATACATAAAAAAAATCAAACCATGTCACCTTACTTTGTTTTACCTGCATCGGGGGCGTGTAGTACCGCTGTCACCCGAAGATCGCTATTCACATTCTAAATAGCCGCATTAGCGCGTATTCAAATCGCATTCGCATGGTAATTTGCTGAACAACGCAGCGGTGAAACGCGATCTAGATACATCCCCATCAGCGCCATAAAAGGGGGGAGGGATGTGGCCAGGTAAGGATGGTTGACATAAAATATTTTAGGACACTATTTGGTTCAGAATTTTTTTTTCTTCATTTCCCTCCTCTAAAACTAGGTGCGTCTTATGGTCAGGTGCGTCTTATGGTCCAAAAATTACGGTACTACGTTTACGTCACCACTTGAACTTCTCACTGAGTTGGTATTTGAATGTTAGCTTAACTTCAAGTTCAAAACATACTTTATTCGTTTTTTGGAACACTCTGTGGATACTAATAAGAATGTCAAAAAGAAAGCAGCCAAACCTCAGTCAATTTGGATTTACAAAACAAACGAAGAGGAGTGATGACAGTGCAACAGCTACAACTAGCTTGCCGGTGTTACCGCCGCTGCCGCCGCTAAAAGTTGCTGCTAGTGACAGCACCAGCACCGAGGACAGCGAGACTTTGGCGCCAGAAACCACCGCTGCGACCTGCAGCGGACCAGGCGATCATGCAACACCTTTCAACTGGACAACAAAGCAATGGAGTGAGTGGAGAATCAGGAATACATGGCTCTACTCCAAAAATCAGAAGTTAGGATGTACAGTATGCATGGAGGCAAAAAGCCTGCTGCTCGCCGAAAGAGCAACGGGAGTACATCTGTCAGAGGAATGGATGAATGGAGAGGTCAGCAGCGAGTCACAGAATAACCTGCGGAAAAAGATTTACAAGCATCGGGACAGTCACCGACCCTCAACATCCTGGGTTACAGGACGGAAAGCAAAGACAGAAGACCCCAGGCCTCTGTGGTCACTTCTGATTTAAGGTAAGAATCATGGAATTACTTACTTGATCTGTGCGTTTGTGAGGATTGGCCCTAATCCTATTTAATATTGATGTATTTTTTTATGATTGTTATGTGAGTTATTCTGTTTTCATCATGATTTGCATGATGTAGGCCTAAGCGCGGTTGATTCAGAACCGTGGACAGAGCTGTTTGCCCTAACACTGACAACACTGACTGACGCTTGCGTTTTGAAGTAAACGGTTTACTAAGTAAACAATAGGTTTACTGTAAACCTATTGTTTTAAATGCCCGAACATGCACCAAAAGCGTTAAAGTCAGTCAGGGAGGATCGGTAAATACGGCTCCCCCGAAAGCCACTTTGTAATTCGAACCCTGGCAACAGTATTATAATGCTACAGGCAGTGTTTCTTAAAAGGATGTACACTATATTGCCAAATGTAATGGGACACCCCTCCAAATAATTGAATTCAGGTGTTCCAATCACTTCCATAGGTACAGGTGTATAAAATCAAATACCTAGGCATGCAGACTGCTTCTACAAACATTTGCAAAAGAATGGGTGACTCATAGGAGCTCAGTGAATTCAAGCGTGGTACCGTGATAGGATGCTACCTGTGCAATAACTCCATTGGTGAAATTTCCTCGCTACTAACTGTTCCATGGTCAACTGTGGTAGGACACGTAAAATCACAGAGCGGGGACAACGCATGCTGAGGTGCACAGTGTGCAGAAGAGAGAAGACAAGAGAGGAACCAAAAACTCCCAAGTAAGGAGGAAAAAACCTCTGGGGGTCCAAAGTCGACTGGCTGCCCCCCCCCCGGGCCCTAACATTAATGTATACAGGACAGAGTGGACGTGCTTGCTAAATGCTGGGTATAAGATGTGACGACTACAGTAGTACTTAGCAATACGATGTTGTAGTATTTGTCTGAATCTCAAATGCCACCAATGCATAGTCCAAAATAGCAGAGTTTAGTGGAAGAATTTTCAAAATTCCATAGAAATACCATAATAAAAACCAAATCTAGAGTGTGGTCAAACAGATGAGTAGGCCCTACGACATTCTGCATAAAGCCAACAGAATCAAGTTTGGAGACTTTCCTGAGAGGATCGCTATAATTCTCCATATGGATATTAATTGATGTGCATGCATGTGAATAGCCGTCAATATTTGATGGGTCGGATGAAATATCAGAACAGCTGTTTCAGATTTAGTATCAGAATATAGGGTAGCACAAAATTATGGGCAGGTGTTTCAGATTTAGATCCATTATGTAGTTCACTGGTTGCGCATACACAAACCCTCCAGGTAAAATGTTCTGCTGGGTAGGAATTTTATTTTTTTTTCCGAACACCACTCCCACCCATTTTATCAATATTTCCCGATAAAATTGGCCAAGCGGGGGTTTGAACAAAAATATGATGCCATATATCACCATAATACTGCCTAAGGCTAGCCAGCACCCTCCCCCCCTTATCTTTTTCAGCGTCCAAGTTGCTTAAGGTAGGGTGTCTGTGCAAAGCTTACCCAAGTCGAAGAGTCCATCCGTCACTGGCAGAATCCTGTTATCTAATGTATGATATATGTCATTTATGAATAAGTGGGGTTATGCTTCAAAATTAAACTTGAGTCGTCATTTGTTTTTCTACAAAGCCATAGTATTTTGTAAGATTTAGTATAACCAAGGGTTGAACTTAAGAATTTTAGCTACTAGCTAACTGGGCTATTTCAGTAAAAATGTAGTACAACATGTAGTTTTTACTAGTTAGTGGAGTAGTGTTCATTTTATTTGTCTCAGGTAAATACCAGGAACAGGTGTGGCTCATCAGAAGCCAAGTGGGATAGAAAACCTACTGGATAGTAGCTCTCCAGGACCGGAGTTGGAGACCCCTGGGCTATACTGACCCACTGTGATATCATACTATGCCCAGTATCCTGAACAAGAATGCTAGTTCCTTAATTCAAAAGACAAAGAAGTTTTTAAAATTGCTGAAAGTGAAGCGGTTTTTAATGAGATACATTGGTAACATTTTTACACTCGCATCTAAAATTAAATAAAATTCAATTAAAAACAGTGAATATAAATAGATAACATAATTAAGCATAACATTAGGCCTAAGAATTATAGCGGCAAAGAATTTTAAGAGTATGGATATATTTAAAAGGAAAACATGACAATAGGAATGTATAGTGCCCTACGCATCTCTGTTATAACTGCATCCACAAGCTAACAAAAAAGCTTTTCAGGTACATTTTATACCATGTTTTTAACGTGTGACAGTGTAAGTCATTTACTCATTTATTTGCTGTTCCCTGATGTTTTTATCACACGAGTGCTTCAAAGTGGAAAACTGAGCAAAATTATCAAATTGTTAACAGAAAACAGGTTCACACCTGCAAACACGTTCAATATTTACATCCGTTCAATAGCCGATATTCACATAGCAAAAGTAGTACATGAAAACAACGTATTAAATTTTTTTTTTTTTACATAGGTTATTTTACATACGTATGTGCTGTTAATTGCTTGTATGTACTGATGCATAATTTGCATTGTTGTAAATCTTCAGGTATTGTGATTTTAGAGATTGTAGTGAAATTGCAGCTTTGTCACAAAAACGAACAGCAGAACAGATCAAAATGTGAGTGACAGATGAGCGTAGAGAGCGGAAGTGTAAGACCAACTGTGTCTTTGAGTAAATACATAGACAGCTGTCAGCATATGCATAACTGAGTACTCTGAGTACTCAGTAAGTACATCCCAATAACTTCTCAGGCTTCTGACTTATCCTTCTGCTTCTTGCTCTTCTTAAGGAAGGATGGTGCCTTGAATTTCTTTTTCTTCTTGGAAGGGGATTTGGAGGGGGAGCCCTCTGGGGTGGGGCCAGTGGGCTTGGAGGGAGGCGCGGCTGGGGGTGCTGTGGGTGGGGCAGGCGATGTCTCGTTGGTGGACAGAGCCTTCATGCTCTTCTCCAGTTCCTCCTGCCTCTGGTCCTCCTCCTTGCCATTCTCCAGCGGGGTCTTAGATGACTCCGTGGTTTTATTCAGGTTCACCTCATCTGGTAGCGTGTGATGCAAAAGAAATGAACAAAATCTCCTTGCATACAAGCCCCTTACCATCCACTCAGTGTCTTAGTCTGCAGTTCTCATTATAAGGTTCTGAACAGTCAATGGTTTCTCACTAGTGACACAAGACTAATGAGAACCAGGGGGCTTTTCTACCTGTCAGTACATCAGGACACACAGAAACAGACAGACAGAAGAGAGGTATACAGCTGTGGAGACAGGTGAACAGCTGGTTATGCCAACACTGACAGCATGGACCTGGCAGTTAGTGAGACACAGAACAGTGATCCAGAAAAAGATCAATATAAGATGTAAAAAGACAAAAATTCACATGCTGACCATTTTAAGAGTAGTCTTAATGCCTAATGAGCATTTTCCCTCTTAAACTGCCATTTGACTGTGAAATACGGCTTTCACATCTCCTGATGGCTTAATGCAGTGGTTCCCAAACTGGGGGAGCGCTCCCCTAGGGGGGCGCAGAGGTATTGGGGGGGGGGGTACCAATGGGATAGCCTCAGGGGCAAAATAATCTCTTCACAGACTGGACGATTAAACAAATAAAGCAACGCAACATTACAGTAAATAACAATATATAAACCATTAACTTACGTGTACTATTAGAGCATTTATGTAATTTATTTAAACTTTATTTTACCAGGTAAATTAACTGAAAACCAGTTCTCACTGCTTTACGTGATTTTCGGGAGAAATAGCAGATAATGCATCGGAACTTCCTGGGACACAAACGTCACGTTCTTCAGCCAATAAGGGCAAAGTTGTGTCGTCACGGAGGCAGTTCCAGTTTGTTCAGCCGGCTGAGAGGTGCTGTACCATCTGTCTTAAGTCGTCTTGCTCTTGCAAGGTTTTTGCACCATGTGACATGGTGACGCGTGACGACGTTTTGCAGCACCGGACAATAAAATCTAACCATATCATGAAAAATGAGGTTTAAAATTTTCTACATGAAGTGCAGGGAGACTATCAAATTAATGGGTATGATTTAGTGTTGTTTTGTGCTTTGGTATAGGCTGAAACCTGCGGTTATCATTAAAAACAAAATGTGGTAAATGTAAGACAAACTTTAATTTGTGTACGCCGATGAATATTAACAGGAATGTTAAATCTGCATTTGCATAATTTCAAACTTATGCTGGACTTTTATTTTTAATTGATTGCTCTTTTTTCTCCCACAGTGGTGAAATTGCACCATTTGTATTTTGTAATTGCATTTGTTTCGCTCAATTAGAAAAGGGAGTTGTATTTCAAATAAAGTTTGAATGCGGAGGGGGGCTCAATAATGTTCCTATCTAGAAAAGGGGGGCCCTGCAGAGAAAGTTTGGGCACCACTGGCTTAATGTATGATTGTTAAAATGGATCTGTATCCATTTGGTTTGCTGTGTGCCTCATATTTGCATAATATTAAAAATGCTAATTTCCAAAAGACTGGGTATACACCAATAACAGTATGACTATATAAGCAATAAGCCAATTATCTGCATGCTTTCACTATGAGCCACTATGAGATACAAGGAGCCTCAAATGCACAGACTTGATAGAATGATTTTTGCTCTTTCTTGCAGACATCTTACAGTCCAGCTACATTTCCTTTCTTTGCATGCATGCAGTTCCTCTGTAGGGATCCTCTGTTGCCTGATCTCCTAAGCCTGAGAGTGAGGGGAAAACGGCCAAACACAGCAGAACAGTGATGCTGACCCAACAGGTGATGCAACAGCCTTTTTGCATGCTGGGTCTCACCTGACAAAGGAGGGTTAGTGGGGGAGGGGCACTTTTCTGGGGAGGAGGCAGGGGGGGTCCCCTTCTCATTCACCAGCTCCTCCCCACCTGACACAGAGTCAAGGAGAGAGATACATATAAAATCCCCATGTGCATGGAGCTGGGTAGGAAAGTGAGGGGGTGCAAGTGGAAAGTGAAAGGAATAATGTTTAGACTTTGTAAGTGATGATTAAGGGTGGGGGGTGGCACGGCGGGGCAGTGCTTAGTACTGTCGCCTCACACCTCCAGGACCATCACGGCTCCATATGTGTGGAGTTTGCATGATCTGCCTGTGTCGTCGTGGGGTTTCCTCCAGGTACACCAGTCCCCCCCCCCCACAGTCCGCAAACATGCAGTGTGTGTGAGTGAGAGTGTGCCTTATCTTGGGTTGTCCCCTGCCTTGCATCCACAGCCTCTGGGATAGGCTGCAGACCCCCCCCCCCCCAACACTGAACAGGACAAGCAGTTTCAGTAAATGGACGGATGTATTAGAGGCAGGTGGGGGTTAGTTTTACTCTAATCAAATTCAGAACAGATTTGAATTAAACACCCTTGGGCTCCTCATGCTGCATGTACTTAAAAGGGAATTCCTTCAAAGAAAGTCACACTAGCCCTACAAACCTGGAAGAAATTGGATTACACACCCAGCTGTTTCCCGAAAAAAAAAAACGCTATTCCTCGACATCAGCAGGAGATGCTTCTATTCAGATATTTGATATGTGATATTCACTGTGAATTAATGCCCCTGTTCTACCTTTACCATCACTAATCCTCAGTGTCTCAGGAAATGGTTACTTGGAGTGAACTGAGGAACATATGATAATGGTTGGTTTAAAGGTGTCCAATAGCAAACACCAGGAATACGAAACTACAGAATGTAGCTGGAATTCCCCTTTAAGGCACAATGGGACTCCAGATCCGTGTGAGTAGTGTTTTACTGAGGCCCTAATGCAGTATGTCAGTGTGTAGTTATACTATGGGACATTTGTTGGCCTAACCATCTTGCTCACACTGGATAGTGCATGATGGGTCAATAAAAATGACAGACTTTTGCTAGCAGGCAGACATGGACAGTAAAACACTGTCTTTCATCAGTGCGAACACGACAGGGTTCTGGGTTCGGTTAACGTACCGTCCTCCACGCCGGATTGTTGCTTCCTCTCAACCTCCTGCTTGTACTCCTCCAGCTCTTTATCGGTGAGCTCGTTAACCACGGCGGGTCTCAAGCACTGGAGACTCCCAAATTCTAAATAACACACACACTTGGCTCACAGCGCAAAGCGGTGTTAAACTTGCTTTGTCTAAAGCAGGCACACACATACGAGAAAGATCCTGATAGGTAGCTAAGCTATCGGTCTTATCTCAGGGAGTACAAGCGCAACAAAATTCAGGTTAGAACTCGTAACAAGAATTTCTGTTAGCTAATAGAGAGAGAGAGAGATCTCTGCCAGGATATATAGAAACGGAGAAACTCGTCCGAATCTATCCTGGAAACAACGCGCTATACCTGAGAATCTCGTCAGATATAGGGTTTAAGTTTACTGCAGTTTAAAACGAATGAAACCTAAAATAAAATAACCGAAAATTAAAACAAAAGAAAATAACTACTAATAATAGAAATAAAAAATAATAAGCCCGTATAATCCCGCTTAAATGCCTTCGGACTGCCGTGAGTGCAATTAATCCTCAACTTTGCAACCTGTTCACAGTAGCGCTTATTCAACTGCATGTTCGGTCATAAAAAGTTTAAATTGTGTGCTCACAAAAAGTTTGAACCTTGTGCCCGCGTTCTTCACTATTAATGTAGGAATTATTAGCTCAAATAAATTTTAATATTCTCCACCAATATGTTTGAATTAATTAAAGTTTAATTAATTATTATTTAATGCTGATTATTAATCAATTGTTATGCCGAATGGTCGGCTCCTCCAAACTCAATTGCGGCATCCCTGTGAGTCTGTTAATGTGAGACTTAAATGGGATTCACTAATTACCAGTATCGCTTAGTAACCTGGGTTAGAAGGCTCGCCCAGCGAGCTGCATCACCAGGTAATGTACACGATTGGTAGCGAAGCTTCCCTCACGGCCAATGAGAGAGAGTCTCGCGATGTTTCAGGCGAGTTTGAGGTTCAGAGCGTGTAGCAAGATCGCACAGAGGCAGGAACTTAGTGTGAGTACTCAATGACGGAAGCTGAAGTTGTGTAAAAGACATGCATTTATTCCTAACTAACACTACAACTAACATAAGACAGACATTACACCTAACACAAACAACAAACACGAAATAACGGAATAAAACAAACGATGTAATTATGAAAATGCAATGACCGGATTTAAATGAGTAACCTTAAATGGGAAATACTGTTCTGCAAAGCAAGCATAGTTTGTGGAAACACGACCCTAAAGTCTTATAGCAGGTTAAACAGAACAGCTTAAGTTGTTAGAATGAAAGGAAGTTGATTTACTTGGTTGAAGAGTGGGGGGGGGTCTTGGCAGTTGATGGCAGAGCTGCTGAGCTGATGGCACTCAGGAAGGCGCGGCGTTTGGAGCAGTGGAGTGGAGTCCCTTTAGATTCTCTCTCCTGGTGAAGCTTTGTCTTGGGTGCTGTTCTCTGTTCAGCTGGGCCTTCACCGGAGGGCTTCTTGTGGGCTTCTCTCCTCCCGGACTGATGTTCTCCTTCGGGCTGGCGGTTATTCTCTGCGCTGGCTGGCGGTTGTTCTGCTCGCCTTTGTTCTGAGGTGCCAGGATTTTATGCTGTAAAGTTCATGAATAGGGATGACCAGGAATTCGACTCCTGGCCCAATGGCTGGCCATCCATTTGGCGGGCTTTCGGAAGGGGGTCTGTATCAGTCCTTTTGAGATTTATGGCCCGACTGATTCTCCCTTTACTGATGATTTTCATTAAGCTGTTATAACTTTTGATACATCCACTTTTATGGTAATCACTGACCAGATTTGCAATCAGGGGTGATTAACAATCAGTTTGACACCAAACATGCTATACCAGCTTCACAGGTACATACCTCATACCCTCTGTATTAATTGATTAAACAATTAATTATTTTATCTATGTGACTGATTCACATCAGGATACAGGTGTTTTGGGTTGCACCTCAACAGATGTTACACTCTGTGCGGATATTACATCAAATATTCATATTACAAACAGCACATCTTATCCATAGATAGGCGTGGCCGTTAGTTTGTGGTAATATCAATATAAGTTGCACATCTGGAAACAACATATTTTGTTTGGTGTGGCTTATGCCAATTCATCTTCTCCAGAATGGATAAGATACACCTTAATTCAGTTCTTTTAACATAGCATGGTAGAAACAAAGAAACTTGGTGACTGTCCACCAAGATCAGATAAGGACCACAAAGGAATGTTGGAAGAGAAGGGGGGGTTTTTAACAAAGTTAGGACACATTGGTTACACTAATTTTCCAGATTCTTCTGGTATACCATGAGAACATATATACAATGGTAGCTATACCTATCTATTTATTTAAATTAATATGTGTTCAAGTACAAAGGGGTAAATTAGGTGATACTCCGTGAACATGGTTATAAGGGTGGCACACAAAACACTAAGATTGTCTAAGGACACATACAAACATAACGTATCTGTAGATTGAGACTAGTAGTCGTGAGTAAATCAATATACAGGGTATACAAAAGCCAAACTTAAATGAAATTTCCTTTAGGGTGTTCGTCTGTTGGGTGAGTGAGATGTAAGGCAGAGTGTATGTGGAGGGGGGTTGTGTGCCAAGTCAAGGGCAATAAAAGTTGGAGTACTGGCCTCCCTTGTTATCTGTGTGTATGTGTTCGTGTGTGTAACCCCCCTTTGGTGCCTCTCGTACCAGGCTCGGCCTTGTCTCAGGCCACCTGGAATTTAGGCCCTGTGATACGTGCATGTGTGATCCTACACCAAGTTGTGATTAAAAAGCAATGAGGCTGCCGCCCATTATATCTGCTCTAGGGAAATGCACTTCTGCGGCCACTAGGGGAGCTCTCACCTTCGCTAAATAATGTTGCATAGTCTAACAAGCTTTATAATCTGTGTCAATGAGCAGTGCCTTACCGGAAATGCTTTCCCTGGGAATTATTGTAAACATGTATCACGTATTATAGGAGAAATACTTGTAAATGAATTAGATTTATTAACTGGCTCCTGAAATAAGGAATTGTAAATGAACTGACCTTAATGAGTATTAATTAAATTAATTCAGAGACATTGCAGTTCATTCCACATGAAAAGTTACAACTTAAGCTAAATCCGCTTAAATCATTTAGAGCATAGTCATAGTGATCAATGAAACACCTATACACACACACACACACACACATATCCTTATGGGGACCGCTCATTCATTTCTATGGGAAAAATGCTAATGCTAACTTAACCCCTACTCAGCTCTAACCATAAGCATACAGTAAGTAGGCAACCAAAATACAAGAGTTTTTGCATTTTTAGTTTTTTCATTGCAGTCACGGATTTTTATAAAATAGAGTTTTCCCTTATAGGGACCAGGACCAGCTACACCTGTACTATTACACAGGCTACATGTGAAGAATGCGAGACAAAAAAGAAGAGCATTTAGACAGCCAGAGAATGTTAACTGCCAGTTTAATTATATTTATTACAGAGCTTATTGAATTGTTCAGTGAAATAAATCCATCCATCCATCATCCATCCATCTAGCAAACGGGCTGGTAGCCTCTCCTCAGCAGCATATGGCACAAGGTTGGTGCTCATCCTGGACGGGAGGCCAACTCAAATGTAATAGTGAATACTGAAAATAGGACAGTGGTGCAAACAGGAGAGATGATTATTTATTAATTTGTTTGTAATTTGATTAATTAATCACTTAATTCACGTTCCACAGCCACTTGTCCCATGTAGGGTTACAGGTCTCTGGAATATATACCTGAAAATAATGGGCGCAATGCAAGGAGGAACCCAGGAGGGGGTGGCAAACCCATCGCATGGCAGGGAATAACCCAGATGGGGACACCAGCCCTTTAGGAGTGCAGGGAATAAGCAGGGGGCGGTGCCAACCTATCACAGGGCAGGGAAAAAGCCAGGAGGGGGGTGCCAACCTATCACAGGGCAGAGAATCTCCCAGGAGGGGCGGCAGTCCATCACAAGGCATGGCAGCTCATTAGATCACAAAAACCTGCTTTGTCAGTTAGACTGCGAAAGGCATTCCTAAAACTCATTTAAAAATAATGAAAAATACTAGAGTAGCTGGTTGGATACAGAACAACAAATTAGGGTTATGAGCATCTCTCAGGGATCCACCCATCTATCTTCTAACCTCTCATCCTGGTGAGCGCTGTGGGGCCTGGAGCCTATCCCAAACAGGACAGGACACGGGGATGGAGTACATCCTGGACAGGATGCCAGTCATACAGAGGACACATAGACACTAATACAGCCAACTGGACCACATCTACCTCTTCTAAAACATCCATATAGTTTCCTGTCTGTTTCTGACAGCTTTCACCATTTTTCTTTTGCTCCAGTTCTTTGTACTTTTTGAGGTCACAGGTTTTAGTATCAGTACATTTGCAATCTAGAGGAATGTTACCCTCCAACTATGAATTATTGTTTGTGGTCAAAATCACCCCATTTGTGTTAATTTGCACAAATTATAGTATAAATCGATATATTCCAGATCAATTTTTAAAGTGATTTCAGGAAAGGCCTGAAATATCATTATCGACCATCATGTGACCCCAAAAGCCGTTGGAAAGCCAGTAAGAGGCCCATATGATGCTTAGAGCTGAAAAAAGGACAATATGCTGTTTTTGTTAAAAATATCACAGTGCAGTTGTTTTAAAAATAAATCAATGGCTTTGCACAAAATTTTTTATGTGTTTTGTCTAATAAAAACCTGAAGTATCTGAACTTGAACCAATACTGAGCAAAATTTCACCACTTACTTTTATGAATGTACGCATTATCTGTGATGTAGAATAAAACACTATGGCTCAAGAAAACAGTCCATTTCTGTATTTTAACAAGATAAATGTTAAAGTAAGAAAAGATGACAAAATATTTCAAACTACATTTTAGAACAGCAAAATCAAATATACTGTATACTGATAAAATTGCAAAAACATAAACATCAGTATATCAAACAAATAACACCAAAATCCCAAAGATGAATGAACACTGAACAATAACTAATCACAAACACTGCAAATGCTCTGCACAAGTGTGACAGAATGCAAGAAATGTAGATGTATGTGGTTTGCTAACATAACATACAAGTAGCACAAAGTGTGGTCGTCTTGCATCTGGTGATCCTGTGCGGGGACGTCATTCACAGAAAGCGTACAAAAATGGATGCTGATTTGTAAGTTGGGGCTTTTCTCCTCTATATGTGGGGAACCCCTGTTCAAACAGATGCAATTAACAGGAAACTTCTTCTAACTTAAGGTGTGAACTGCTTCATCTGAGAAAACTAGACTTAGGAAACAGGGAGCATCAGCGACAAGTCAATGACTGACATCTCATACAGCCATATTGCAAACTAATACACACATAATGAGGATACAACATGAAATGGTCTGGGGGAGGGGGAAACATTTCCACATGTAGGGGGATAGAGGCATTTAATTATTTACAGAAAATTCCGTGTAGCCAGTGTAGGAACCTGAGGTCAGTTTAACACAGATCACTGTCCGTGGTGCTGAAATCTCTACTTGATCGGCTGGTGCTGAATGAATAGGACGGCTGGCCAACATATCTCACTGTGTGATTCCACTGACTGGTACCTTCTAATGCATGGGATTTTTAACAATGAGGAAAATAATTTTAAAAAAAGTTATTACAGGAAACAATATTTACATGCCTGTAGCTTTCATCTCTCACGACAGGAAACCCAAAAACTATTACTTTGTCAGGGATCCGGGGCGCGAGAACGAGGCATGGTGCACAGAAAGGGTGGACGATCCACTGGCGGCTCCAAGAACAAAAAGGGGTTTATTAAATAAAACAGAAAACACTACAAACACAGCAAAAACCAAAAGGACCACGAGGGGTCAAAAACTAAAGGGGATAAATAAAGACTAAATAACAAAAACCTAATACACGTTGAACACTGAAAATCTCAAAACCATCAAACAACGACAATCAACAACACACAATCACAATCAATGAACCACTGGGGAACTGAACAGAAGCAGGAACTAAAATACTAAGGGGTAACGAGACTAACACAGGACAGGTGAGGCTAATTAACAAAGACCAGGGAAACAGGGCACAGGTGAAACTAATAAACTCAAAAGGAACTGATAACAGGGAAACTAAGAACTAACCAAGGAAACAGAAACTAACACTGGGGAATTACAGAACAGGTAAAGACACAAGCAGGGGCACAAGGAACACAACCAAATACAACGTCACCAGATACAGGAACTAGAAAAACTCAAATGAAACACTAGGGAGCAAAATACAAAGACAGAGGAGGTGGGACTCAAACACAGGACAGAAGGGTACACACAACTGGATGCTCAACACATTGAGCCATATGACAAGACAGGCAACAGGGGAGAACAAAGACTAACATAAAGAACAGGATGACCAGCGACACCTGCTGGTCAAACGGGGAAGGGACAGAGTGGGACAACAGGAGGGGCTGACCCTGACAGAAATACAGTAAAACCGGTCTAAGTCGACACTCGCGGGACCAGCTTAAAAGTGACGACTTAGAGAATTGAAGAGATAAACCTAAGTCGACACTTCGGCGACTTATGTCTATCTCGCCGTTTTGCCGACTAGTAAATATAACACCATACCTCTACTACACTGCACTATACACGCGAGACTTAAGCCCAGGGAGCGACTAGTGCGATAGGTGGGGATTCCCTTTTTCTACATCGCCGTGGTGACAAGCAGGCGGCGGGAATGCAGCGATTGGGGTGTCGACTTACAGGTAGGAAAATCCATTCATTTGTGTTGTTCGGGATTTAGGTGACGACTAAGGGAATTTGACGACTTACAAGCGGCGATTTACACAAGGAATTTTAAAGGAAACATCATTAGGAAAAATCGGGACTTTTGCTTGAGCGTCGACTTGTGCACATTGACGAGTTACAAGATGGCGACTTAGACCAGTTTTACTGTCAGGGTTCGTACGGTCATGAAAAACCTGGAAAAGTCATGGAATTTTAAAATGGCAATTTCCAGGCCTGGAAAAGTTTTGGAAAATGAATAAACTCAGAAAGTTTTGGAAAAGTCATGGAAATTTGTTTTTCAAAAATATCCGTGTACTTGAATTTGTTCAATTGATAATATTGGTTTTCAAATTGCAATAATTTTTTCGTTCGGGCGATCAGTCACATCCCAGTCAGCACAAGTACGTCGGCGCTACGTCGCTGATAAGTTTTTTTAAGGTCGGTATTTAGTAGCTTTTCAGTCATTTGCACATTGGGCGTTTAAGCGAGCAACACTTTTCAACACCGCGACGATCAGACGTTTTCGCGAATAAAACGCGATGCTTCGTAATGGAACGCGATCCAAATGCGACCATCCGCCGTTTATGCGACGTATTGCCTACGTACTTGTGCTGACAGGGATCACGTGACATGTTCTCTGCTTGGGGCAACTCAGTTGCAGCTGAGCAAAAATAAACAATGCCGGGAAAATGTCGCTTTAATAATGTTTGGCTTCAATCTGAAAAGTATAATGCATGGCTTGAGAAAGACCAGGACCCGGGACGAGCAAAATGTAGACTTTGCCATAAAACGTTCGACATTTCGAACATGGGAGAAGCAGCGCTATCTAGCCATGCTAAAGGTGCAAAGCACCAGTCTGCCGCTGCAGCTGCGCAACAGTCAGCTTCCAACCCGATCGCTGGCTTTTTCACCCAGGTGACTAATGTCATGATACCCTCTGCCAGCTGCAGTACTTCCCTCTCCTCCACCACAAATTTAACAGCATTTTTTTGCCCTGAAGAAGGCCACAGAGGCTGAAACATGTTGGCATGTTTTTAATGGATAGCCAAGTTTAAATAAAGGCTTTTAAAACTTATATTCCTTGTGAGTGCCTCAGAACTACTGTTTATTAAGTCATGAATATTTACCTTTAAGTCATGGAAAAGTCATGGAAATGTAATGGTAAAAATGTGTACGAACCCTGTACTGTACATTCATGTTATATCAAGTATATCACATACTCATTTAAAATCACAAAACACACCTGATTTAATCTATATTTTAATTATTTCAATAGTATTGCTTAATTACAGCAGTTAAACATTATCTGTATTACAATGGTACAGAAAAGTTGGGCTTTGGCTTTCCTGAGAGAAGTATGGCCTTGCCAGGATAGATGTCCTGTATGATTTGCGTTCTCTTTCATGCAATTATAGACACGTTTGTATTCATCTTCCTGGAGACCATCCATTCATTTCTGTGGTCAAAACACTTTTTTTAGATTTTTGATTGCAGTCACAGATTTTTTTTAAATTGAGTTTCCCTTTGGGGGACTGAAAAAGCTGGTCTCCACATCGTCAAAATTTCAGGTTTTGTTGCATTGTGGGGACATTTGGTCCCCAAAATTTAATATATACATAATGCGCGCGCACACACACACACAAGTTGGTCTTCTTATCTAAATGGGGACTGTCCATTCATTTCTATGGGAAAAACCCTAATCCCAGTCACGACACACTTAATCCCTACCCACCCCTAACCTTAACCATAAGTAACCAACCCAGATACAAGACTTTTGGCATTTTTACTTTTTTGATTGCATTCACAGATTTTTATAAAACTGACGTTATCCAAATGGGGACCTCAAAAGATGTCCCCAAAAGTAGGGAAATTTCAGGTTTTACTACACTTTGGGGACAGTTTGGTCCTCAAATGTGATCAATGCAAATCCACACACACACACACACACACGTTTGTATTCATTTCTTTGTGTGGACTCTCTATTCGGTTCTACGTGGAAAAACCCGAATCCCAACAATAACAACTTTTACCCCTCCAGCCTAACCTCAACCATAAGTAACTAGAAAAGATACAAGACTTTTGCCCCCCTTACAGCGCCATCCACCTGGCATTTCCCAGCTGGAGGCAAGGCACCGGAGCAGGGCAGTAGTGGGCAAAGTGTCTGATCTCTCCGCAGCTGCCATGGCTTTGCGCGTATAACGTGCATGCTCTGTCCCTCTCTGCAGACGGAGCCCCCACATGCGCAGGTGCAGGTTTGGCATGAAGTGGCTGGCGACCGGCGTGATGTTGCAGACAGGGACAGGATTGTCTCAGTCCGCTCAGCCTCTGCCAAGGCCTTGGCAAGCATGGCCGGCGTCTGCAGCTACATGTGTTGGCACAACCGTTCCGGGTACCGGTGCCCTCAGCGGGGAGGCTTCTGCTCACTCTACCTGGTGGATCCATCGGGTTGCCCCAGGAAGGCACGCTGCCCGACTCCCGGGGTGCACATCCCACGCACTGGTGCTCCTGGCTGCCACTGTAGGAAGTCGTTGGGTCGTTGTATAGGAAGTGGTTGTAGTCTTCCAGGGAGGTTAGTTAAGAATATAAGAGGGGGGAGACAAAAAACCCTAAGTACTAATAAGTGGGCAGTGTAAAAGGCCTACCCTTTGCTGTCTGTATTTAAATGCTAGGAGCAGTAGAAACAAAATTCATGATTTGAGGCCTTCATTTCATCAGACTCATGATATTATAGGACTAACAGAAATGTGGTTGAGTGACAATGATGGAGAAGAATATAATATGGATGGTTACATGTTGTTCTGTAGGGACCAGATAAGCAAGAAGGGAGGTGGTGTTGCAGAATATGTAAAAGAAAATTTGCAGGCAAGGGAGCTCACAGATAATAATAAACCTAGAGAAGCTACAGCACCCTCCACAATTATTGGCAGCCCTTGTAAATATTTTTAAAAAGGGTTAGAAAAAAATCTACCTTTTACTAAAATAGCTTCATCTAACACCGAAAAAATTAGAAAAATCCAACCTTTCATTGAAATAAATTTTTTCGAAGAAAAAAAAATCCATCAAGAAATAATTATTTTTAACAAAAATACTTGAGCCATGATTATTGGCACCCCTGCTTTTAATACTTTGTACAACCTCCCTTTGCCAGGATAACAGCACTGAGTCTTTTATAAGGTTGGAGAATACCAAGCCGGGCATCTGAGTCCATTCCTTTTTAGAGAACCTCTCCAGATAAGCACTCTACTCTTCAGCTCAGTCCATAAGTTTACAGTGGGGTTCAGGTCAGGTGACTGAGATGACCATGGCAGAAGCTTGCTTCTATAGTCAGCTAACTATTTTTGTGTTGATTTGGACATGTGCTTAGGATCGTGGTCCTGCTGGAAGATCCAGTGAAGGCCCAGTTTTAGCTTCTAGTGTCAGTATTGTGTATGAGGGCTTGCTGGGATTGCTGCGAGGATTGCTGGGATTGCTGCGAGAGAGTGGTGTTGAGCTGCAGCGATTGTTTGGGATTGTTTTTTGGAGTGTTTTGAGTGTTTGTGTGCTTTACCTGTTTACGTGGGTGGCTGTTTATTTCTATTTATTGTTCTTATTTCGGTCAGCGTGAGTGCTTGTCTGTCCTGTCTGTTAATTAACAGCGCGATTTTTCTGAGCGGCGTTTTTCTGTCCGCGTTTAAACTCCGTAGCAAACACCCGCGGGGCGATAATAACTAATAATATCTAACGTCGGTATCGCTACCCAGCGTCGGAAAAGGACAGTTGCTCCTGAGCTTTGCTCGGTCGCCAGTCGGGGCCGGGAGGACATTTTCCACTTTTTTCCCGCTCCGGCAGTAGCCTGCTGTGAGGGGGTTTTTGTGGTTTTTCGACCTCCCAAGAGCAACTTCGATTTCGCCTTGTTTTTAGTTCATACTTGGTTCAGGCAGAAGTTCTTCTGGTAAGTAGTAGTAAATTTATCAGGTTTAAAATTTTAAATAAAATAATAATTAAGTTCCGTTTTAACACAAGTAATAACTTATTTTAGTGTACTCCGCACGTTACTGCATTTATTGTTACGCAAATTAATCTTTATAGTTAAATACACTATATAAATTTACTGGGCTGGGAGTACGGGGTCATAGTGAGTTAGTTAATTATGGGGCCGGCTCAGTGTTGCGTTTGCAAGATGTTTGCCCTTCTGGACGTTAGTGTCCAGTCGGACTTCATCTGCGAGCGATGTAAGCTAGTGGACTCACTCATGGTCAAGGTTCGCGACCTTGAGGAGCAACTGGCTCGCATCCAATGCAACAGTGAGTTAGATGAGCTAGTTGATACGCCGTTTAGGGAGATGGTGTGTACGCCACTAGCGGGGGGGAGGGAGAATGAAGAGCAGAGAGGTCGAGAGAGCTGGGTGACCGTAGGTCGTAGACGCAGGAAAAGGCGTACACACGTTACAGAGGCGGCATCACCTGAGGTGTCTGTGTCTAACAGGTTTCAGGTGCTTCCAGCTTTAGAGCCGGAAGGGACTGGGGAGGCAGGTGGGCCCTTGGGCACTGAGGAGCCCCCTCCCCCCAGAAAAAGGGAGGTTGTGGTAGTGGGGGATTCAATTATTAGGGGAGTAGACAGTTATGTGTGCACGCGTGATAGAGGGTCCCGTACGGTGTCTTGCCTGCCTGGTGCCCAGGTAGGAGACCTTCCAGATCGTGTGGACAAGCTTTTGGCCCCAGCTGGGGTGGATCCAGTTGTCGTGGTGCATGTTGGCACCAATGACATAGGCAAGGGTAGAAGGGCTGTTCTGCAGGATAAATTTATAGAAGTCGCCAATAAGCTTAGAAGCAGAACGTCCATGGTGGTATTTTCTGAAATACTCCCCGTGCCACGCGCAAGTCAGGCTAAGTTAACTGAGATAAGGAGATTAAATGCGTGGCTAAAAGGATGGTGTAGGAAAGAGGGGTTTAGGTTTATGGGGCACTGGAGGACCTTCTGGAACAGGTGGGACCTGTTCAAGCCGGATGGGTTGCATCTGAACCGGAGGGGAACCAGTGTACTGGGAAGGCGTATTTGTAGAGTAGTTGAGGAATGTTTAAACTAGGGACTGGGGGGGCAGGGAGGTTAGTTAAGTATGTAACTGGGGGGAAACGGAAAGCCCCAAAAAATCATATTATAAGTAGGCACTGTAATAGGCCTACCCTTTGTTGTCTGTATTTAAATGCCAGGAGTATTAGGAATAAAATTCATGATTTAGAGGCTCTTATCTCATCAGACTCTTATGATATTATAGCAATAACTGAAACGTGGTTGAGTGATAAGGATGGACAAGAATATAATATGGATGGTTACACATTGTTCCGTAAAGACCGTATAGGTAAGAAGGGAGGTGGTGTTGCAGTATATGTAAAGGAAAACTTGCAGGCAAGGGAGCTTACTGATATAAGTAAAAGTACGGAAGCTATATGGGTAAAATTAGCTGCTACAAACTCAAATAGCCTAATTGTCGGTGTTTGTTACAGAGCACCCAATGTAGCTGCTGAGGAAAGCAGATTGTTATACAGTGATATTAGGATTATGAGCAATAAAAATGATGTGGTAGTTATGGGTGATTTTAATCTACCGGGGATGCAGTGGGACATTGTTGCTGGCTCTTCTGAAAATGAACTTGACATGGTGGAATTAGTACAGGATTGTTTTTTTACTCAGTTTGTTAACACCCCTACCAGGGGAGATGCCATTCTTGATCTTGTTTTGTCTAATAACCAGGACAGGATTGGTAAATTAGATGTTTTAGAACCACTTGACAGTAGCGATCATAACATGGTTAAATTTGAGGTTAAGTTTAGTGCCCGAAGAGCAAAGTCCAAATCAAAAATATATAATGTTAGGAAGGCTAACTTCAATTGTATGAGATTAAAACTAGAAACTGTGAACTGGATGGAGTTAATTAACAAAACTGTTGAAGAGGCATGGGGATTTTTTAAAAGCACATTATTGCAAGTACAAGAGGACTTCATACCTGTTTCTAACAAGAATAAATCAAGGAAATTGCAACCTAGGTGGTTTAATAGGGACATAAAGTATAAAGTAAGGAGGAAAAGGGCTTTGTTCCAGAGATGGAAAATAACTGATGATGACATAATAAAGCAAGAGTATCTAAATCTACAGGCTGAATTAAAAAATGACATTAGACGAGCTAAAAGGAATGTCGAAAGGAAGATCGCATTGGAGGCTAAGGATGACGTTAAAAGTTTCTTCCAGTATTTTAACTCTAAAAGAGCTCTAAAAGCTGAAATCACTAATCTGCAGGATAGTAAGGGTCTTATAATTGAAAACGACATTGACATAGTAAATGAGTTCAATGATAGTTTTGCACGGGTATTCACTGTTGAGGACACTACTAACTTACCAGTTCTTATTACTAATCCAACATCGTCTATAACTAATATATATATAACTGAAGCTGATGTTTTGCAAAGCCTAGCTAAGCTCAAAATAAATAAATCACAGGGCCCTGATGGCATCTTACCTATAGTGTTAAAAGAGATGCCAACCCTTAACATTACTGTTTCAAAAATCCTTATCTGAAGGTGTGGTACCTTCTGATTGGAAGCATGCCAACATAACGCCCATTTTCAAAAAAGGGGATAGAAGTAATTTGTCAAACTATAGGCCAATCAGTCTAACTTGTATAACTGGTAAAGTTATGGAGGCTATAATCAAAGAGAAAATGGTAGATTACCTGGACTCAAATAACATTTTGAGGGATAGCCAGCATGGATTTAGGAGAGGTAGATCCTGTTTAACAAATCTGTTGGAGTTTTTTGAGGAAGCTACTCAGGAAGTTGATGATAAGAAGGCCTATGATGTCATCTATTTAGATTTCCAAAAGGCTTTTGATGTTGTTCCCCACAAGAGGCTCTCACTTAAACTCAAAGCGACAGGTATTTTAGGAACTGTAGCGACTTGGATTGATAACTGGTTAACGGATAGGAAGCAGCGAGTAGTTATAAGAGGCTCGATGTCACAGTGGGCCTGCGTTCATAGTGGGGTACCGCAGGGTTCAATTTTAGGACCACTTTTGAGATATCCAAGATGGCGCCGCTGTGTATGGCTTGCCGTCCCACTCTGTCGTGTTTTTTATTAATAATTGTGTTTATTTTAACTGTTTCTTATGATGTGTCATCTCTGTTGATATATGATCGCTTGACACTTTTAAAGATACAGGCTACTACGAACAACTTGCCGGGCAACCTGTTGAACTGTACAAACAATGGATATTCAAGAACACCGCCACCTTTTCTGGCGTCTGTACCTGTCCATCTATTGCGTCCTGCTTACGTGCTACGCCGCAACAAGAGGTGCAAGAGACGCGGAAAGAGAGGAGGTATCCTCATTAATCTGAAAGCCTACCTGGCCTCCTGTGTGGATAATCTGGGCTTTGCGTCGAATGGAGTATCTGCTGAAGACGGGAATTTTGACCTACGACGCTCTCAGGAGTACAGCTATCGGTGGCTCAAAATGGCTATTCCGGATGACGGGTGTTCGTTTCCATGTCGCCGGCCGGTGAGGATCCAGGCACGCGGTTGCGTGCAGGGAAATCTCCGCCCGCTCAGTCGAACCCCAGAGCAAAGCTGTAAGGCGGTACGTACTGCCTTGTTGAACACTCGATCACTCATAAATAAGACATTCATTTTGAACGATCTGATCTCCACTCGTGACTTGGATTTTATTTTACTCACGGAAACTTGGCTAAAACAAGGTGATAACAGCGCCTTTTCCGAGCTTCTCCCTCCCGGCTATTCCTTCCTGAGTATGCCGCGAGAGTTGCGTCGCGGTGGAGGACTGGCTGCGGTTTTTAAACAGAAATTCAACTGCCGTTTAATCCCATGGAAAAGCTACAATAGCTTTGAGCTACAATTGGTTTTGTTTCAGTTTGCTTGTCCGGTACTGTGTGCTATTGTTTATCGTCCACCTAAATACAATAAGGGCTTTATCTCTGAGTTTGCAGAGTTACTTTCTGAATTGATGCCAAAATATGACAGTTTACTTATTTGTGGAGATTTTAATATTCATGTCTGTTGTTCATCCAGCCAACTGGTAGATGACTTTCAAAGTCTCTTAAATTCCTTTGACCTGACCCAATCAGTAAATGACCCTACACATCAGCGTGGCCACACACTGGATCTTGTTATTTCGCATGGACTCCCAGTATCTATTTCTCAAATAGTTGATATCTGTATTTCAGATCACTTCCCTGTTATCTTTGAATTTACTGCCTCATTATGTACTGTGAAATCTTCGACTTCAGCCTGCCGTCGTCGCGCTATTACATCCACCACAGCAGGAGAATTTGCGGATGCATTCATGAGTACTAGTCTTTACATCCAGGACGAGTTAGCTTCCCTCCTGTGTCCAGAGGATTTTATCTCAGACCTGTACTCCACCTGTTCAGGGATCTTGGACTCTATTGCACCTTATAAGGACAAACCCATGAAAACTAAACCTGACCCTTGGCTAAATGATACTACACGTGCCCTTAGGCAACTCTGTAGACAAGCCGAGCGTAAATGGAAAAAGGACAGGCTTCAAGTATCACTGGGTATACTGCGTGACAGTCTATCTGCTTATCAAAATGCAGTTAGAGAAGCTAAATGTATGTACTTGTCAAATGTAATTTCCAGCCAATGTAATCGTCCAAGGGTTTTATTCAATACAATTCAGTCAGTTACAAGTCCATCGTGTAATGCTCCGAAGCAGGTCTCAAGGTCATTCTGTAATGAATTTCTAAAATATTTCATCGATAAGATAGCCTTTGTCAAGCAAAATATTAACGTTACTTCAAACGGTCCTGATATATGCTCTTCTTTTTGTACGCCCTCAGCTGTGTTTAACAAATTTGAGCCAGTCTCTTTATCTCTTCTTTCTGAAGTGGTCCAGCGGTTATCTCCAACAAACTGTCCTCTGGACATAATTCCATCTAGGGTGCTGAAGCAGGTTTTTAATACAGTGGGTCCATGTCTTCTCTCTTTTATAAACAGTTGCCTTAGTTCAGGGTTTGTCCCAGATGTTTTTAAGCATGCTGTGGTCAGGCCACTTCTTAAAAAACCCAATCTTGATTCCACAGTATTCAGTAACTTTAGACCGGTATCTCATTTATCCTTTCTGTCTAAGGTTTTGGAAAAAACTGTCTGTATCCAGTTGCAGTCTTTTCTAGAAAAGCACCAGGTTTTTGAGAAATTCCAGTCCGGTTTTAGATCTCGGCACAGCACTGAATCCGCTCTCTTGAAGGTGCAGAATGATATTCTACTATCCCTTGATTCCAAAAAACCAGTGTTGCTTGTGATGTTGGACCTCACTGCAGCCTTTGATACTGTTGATCACTCGATTCTCCTGACACGTCTGGAACAAGATGTTGGCCTTCAAGGTTCGGTACTACAATGGTTTAGGTCATATTTAACAAATAGGACTTTCTCAGTAATGATTGGTGACATGTCTTCCTCCTCAGCCCCTTTAACCTCTGGTGTTCCACAGGGTTCCATTTTGGGCCCTGTTCTATTTTCTTTATACATGCTGCCATTAGGGTCAGTCATTTCGAAACACAATGTTTCTTTTCATCTATACGCAGATGATTTACAAATCTATCTGCCAATTGTGCCGAATTCTTCTGACGCACTAAAATCAATTCATAGTTGTCTGTGTGACATTAAACTCTGGCTGTCACAAAACTGTCTCTGTGTAAATGAGGGTAAAACAGAGTGTATTATGTTTGGGACCCAGAATCCTTTTAGTTTTAACACTGCTGGTCTCGATTTTCCAGTTCCTATTTTGAACCGGGCAGTCAAAAATTTGGGGGTGAGTTTAGACAGCAGTTTAAATTTTCAGACTCAAATTGAATCAGTTGTCAAGATGGGATTTTTTCATCTTCGCCTACTTGCGAAGGTAAAACCCTTTCTGAATCGGAGCGATCTGGAGAAAGCCATTCATGCATTTATTAGCTCGCGCCTCGATTACTGCAACGCACTTTATGTGGGAATCACCCAAGCTCGTTTACACCGTCTGCAACTTGTGCAGAATGCTGCGGCTCGTATGCTGACCAATAACCGTAAACATGATCACATCACACCGATCCTGCGCTCACTTCACTGGCTTCCGGTACAGTTCCGGATTCAGTTTAAACTTCTGATGTTTGTTTTTAATGCGATTAATGGTTTGGCACCTTCTTATTTGTGTGAGACAGTAAGTTTATATCATCAGGGTAGAGCCTTACGTTCTGCAAACCAAAACCTGCTAGTGGTCCCTCGGTCAAGATCCAAACAATGGGGTGATCGCTCCTTTGCAGTCGCTGGTCCTAAACTCTGGAACACTATTCCACCAGAGTTACGCAAACTTACGGATCTTCGTTTGTTTAAAGCACAACTAAAAACCTACCTCTTTAAAATGGCTTTTAATAATTTATAATTTTATGTTGTTTTTATAATTTTCATGTATATTGTGCATTTATTTGGTTGCAATAATATGTTTCTTTGTTTTTATTATTAAGGTTATTTCATTGTTATTTTATTGCTGTGAAGCACTTTGGTTCAACTTAGGTTGCTGTAAAGTGCTATATAAATAAACGTTGATTGATTGATTGACTTTTGTTCCTTATTTACATAAATGATATAGACACCAATATATACAGTAAACTGGTGAAATTTGCAGATGACACCAAGGTGGGTGGTGTAGCAGATACTGAACTAGCGGCTCAGCAGCTACAGCGGGATCTTAATTTAATTAGTGACTGGGCTGACACCTGGCAGATGAAATTTAACATAGACAAATGTAAGGTACTCCATGTAGGGAGCAGAAATATAAAGTACAGGTATTTTATGGGACCTACTGAAATAAAGGTAGCTGATTATGAGAAAGACCTTGGTGTGTATGTTGATGCTTCCATGTCTCATTCTCGCCAGTGCGGGGAAGCAATAAAAAAGGCCAATAGGATGTTGGGGTATATCTCCAGGTGTGTGGAGTTTAAGTCAAGGGAGGTAATGCTAAGATTATACAATTCCTTGGTGAGACCTCACCTAGAATATTGTGTACAGGTTTGGTCACCATATCTTAAAAAGGACATAGCGGCCTTAGAAAAGGTGCAGCGTAGGGCCACAAGAATGATTCCTGGTCTTAGAGGAATGTCATACGAGGAAAGGTTATTTGAGCTAAATCTGTTCAGCCTCAAGCAAAGGAGACTGAGGGGGGACATGATCCAGGTCTATAAGATTCTAACAGGTTTGGATGCTGTTCAACCGAATAGTTACTTCAGCATTAGTTCAAATACAAGAACTCGTGGCCATAGGTGGAAATTAGCGGGAGAACATTTCAAACTGGATTTAAGGAAGCACTTCTTTACACAGCGTGTAGTCAGAGTATGGAATAGTCTTCCTGATAACGTAGTGCAAGCTGAATCCTTGGGTTCCTTTAAATCAGAGCTAGATAAGATTTTAACAACTCTGAGCTATTAGTTAAGTTCTCCCCAAGCGAGCTCGATGGGCCGAATGGCCTCCTCTCGTTTGTATATTTCTTATGTTCTTATGTTCTTATGAATAAAATACAAAAAAATATCCCTTTGTCCACTGTTGTTGTCCAATCTTGTTGCCCTTACCCTGTTTGTCCCTTTATCCCCTTTCCTGTGAATACTGTTACACTGCAACTCTAGACTGGAGATCATAACAGCATCTTACCTATAGTTTTAAAAGAGATGAGGGATATTATTTAGCTTTGCTATTTCAGAAATCTGTATCTGTTGGTGTGTTACTAATATAACACCCATATTCAAAAAAGGGGATAGAAGTAATCCAACAAACTATAGGCACTTGGAAAAGTAATGGAAGCTATAATCCAAGCCAAAATGGTGGACTACTCTTGGTGTGTATGTTGTTGCTGCCATGTCCCACTCTCGCAAATGTTGGGAAGCAATTAAAAAGGCCAGTAGGATGTTGGGTTACATCTCTAGGTGTGTGGAGTTTAGGTCAAGGTAGGTGAAGCTTAAGATTGTACAATTCCTTGGTAAGACCCCACCTAGAATATTGTGTGCAGGTTTTTTCACCTTACCTTAAAAAGGACATTGCTGCCTTTGAAAGGGTTCAACGTAGGGCTACAAGAATGATTCCCGGTCTTAGTGAAATGTCTTATGAGGAGAGGTTAGCTGAGCTGAATCTGTTCAGCCTCGAGCAAAGGAGACTAAGGGGGGACATGATCCAGGTATGTAAGATTCTGATTCTGATTCTGATGTTTATTTTTTTTCCATTACTGCAATATGTCACTCATGATTATATAACAGAATAGATGAAACCCTGCCTACATCTAGCTTTCTCCCAGGGGATTCACTATCCCAGTGTAATTCAATACAGTCAGTATCTACTGAGATGCTTGATATATTTTCTTTTTCATTGCATTTTTGATGGACATAGAGGACAGTATTTGGCTGAGACAGTATTAGCAGTTTAAATACAGCTCCCCCTCATGACAGTGAAAAAGTCTGCAGGCCATTGCAGAGGTCTTGGATGATGTTCTCATCTATGGAGGTCTTTGGTGGCTGTCGTAACCAGTGTCTCTGCCTAGGCCAGTGGTGGGTCTCATATTGAGGTACAGAGAATGGGTCCTTCCGCCTTGCGGATTCCCTCTTTCCCTGAGCAACAGCTTCCCTCCAAGATGATGGGGGGAGTGCGGTGGACAGAACTGGGGCTTCTTCCCTGTCATGCACTTTCTGGACCACTGGCTGAGGCCGGACACACAGATGAAGTTGCATCCTCAATGTTAGGCCTCTGGAGACCAATTTCTTTAGCTGGCCTGTTGCACAGAAACATTTCTCTTTATTGTAAACTGTAAGATGATTACAGCAACTATTCTGCTGTTATTCAATCAGTGAGAATAATTTACATAGTACCGACCAATTTTTTAAACTTCAATTAACATCAGACTGTCTCAAACTCATGTTAAAAAAAGTTCTGAAATACATACGTTTATATACGGGCTGATGATAATGTTCCACCGCCCCAGCATCCACGTCTCCAGTACAGGTGCCAGCCTGGTTAGAGGGAGGTGATGTGGGTGGAGATTCGTCATCTCCCCAATCAATCACCTCATCCCACTTATTCCAGGCTGCCCAGTACTCATTATCTGTCCAGCTCACGGCTTTTTCCAATCGCCTAGTGCTGAGAGGAGAAACAGGTTTCAGTCAGACAGGTTGCACTACAGCTCACCAGACAACAGTAAAAACCTCTTAAAGAGCAAATACATAAGCCGGTTCTATCTAATAATTGTATTTAATAATAAAACAGTACAATCATCTAAGTTTTATCAATGTAGATGGCCAGAAAATTTTACTGTCACATATATATGTACTTGTTACTGTGGCAGTACACTTGTTAACAATAATGCTAATATACTCACTGCAGCTACAGGATATATATATATATGGGGCATATGGCATACCGAGCATTCTCCGGTATGGTATTAATTCTAGTGGCACCCCCCTCCCCCAGTCAATAAAATGTATTGCTTAATGCCAACAAAGGGAAGGGTGAGTGCACTTGACCTTCTGAACATGATAACTGGTATTTGTTGCATCTTTTTATCACTTCACATAATGTCAAACGTTTAAATGCAGTTTTGGGTGTTTTTAGAAATCCATATTGCTCCCTCTCACGAGAGAGTAAAAACCAGTACAGTATCTCTGTTTGGACCAGTGGTGG
The DNA here is from genome assembly GCF_048594095.1 of Paramormyrops kingsleyae. NCBI lineage: Eukaryota > Metazoa > Chordata > Actinopteri > Osteoglossiformes > Mormyridae > Paramormyrops > Paramormyrops kingsleyae. The sequence continues at coordinate 21,650,522 of NC_132820.1, read as the reverse complement.
GTCTCGTACTCAGGCACAGAGAATGGGTCCTTCCACCCTGTGAATTCCCTCATTCCCTGAGCGACAGGTTCCTTCCACGCTGATGGGGTGACGGTGGTTTCCAGAACTGGGGCTTCTTGTTCCCTGTCATGCACTTGGCTTTGCTGGACCAATTGCTGAGGCTAAGAATGAAGTCGTATCCTCACCGTTAAGCCTCTGGACAGCAGTTTCTTTTGCTGACCTGTTACATAGAAACACTTCTCTTTATAGTAAACTGCAAGATGATTACAGCAACCATTCTGCTGTTATTCAGTCAGTGAGAATCATTTACATAGTACCATACAATTTTCAATCTACATCAGACTCATGGTTCAAATTATGGGGGGTACTGGAGGGTACTGTACCCCCCGATCAAGACCCAGACCCCCCCAAAGAGACAAAAATAGCAGTTTTGGGGGGGGTTTTAACATTTTTCTTTTGCTGTAAAAAAAAAAAAAAAGATAACCTCACCTTGTAGGAAAAGTTTATGTAAAACAATTTCAGACACCCCTAATGTGGACCGTACCATTTTAACCACCTCGGCGCTAGAAGCAGCCAGTCGGTTGCGTCATTCATTCTCATTGAGTGACCTGTTCATTGTGTTCGTCTGTTATAGTACTGTTTGTCGTGCATTGGTAAATGTGAGTAGCCAGCAGAAGTCTAGCCTGTTGAAAATGTGTTATTTTACAACCTTCATTTATTCGTTTAAGTGTTTCATCTACTAATGCAAGCTGACGTCATTATAAGTTGAATTACTTACCATTGTCCTTCTGAGGCAGATGTTCTGTCGAGTTGAGCTACTTTGTCCAGGTAATCTACTGTAGTGCTAATTGATAGCCTTAATCATAGCTTACCTCGACAAAGTAGCTCAACTCGACAGAACACCGGTACAGTCAACTTTAGTTACATTAACTAGCAAGATGAGCTAAGTTCTCTATTTAAACCAGGCTTATTTGGTGAGGGAAAATCGATCATGGTCATTTTCCAAGGAGATGAACTCCATATGTTTTCGTTCTCATTTTATCACGAATAAATTGTGCCATTCTGAAATTAATTTGCCACTTAGCCTGTGTGGTTTGTTATTAGGCTAATATTAACGCATAAGAAGGTCTAACGTCATGCTCTGAAAAAACATTACTATAAGTGACACCTATAGGGGCAACGTAAAAAAAACTAGCTAACAAATAATAAGCCCTATTATTTGAATTTTAGTGGTATTGATTCTGCATTCCACAATTTCATATATATAGACATTTTAGAAGCTTCATCTGATAGTTTTCAGATACTGTTTTGTTAAATATAGATTAGATTTTATTCACAGACACACTATGAGGAAAAGGAAAGATGGAGACATCAGACACTCTTTTGGTGGTAAAAGAAGAGTAAGTAGGAAATATTAGTGTTATGAGCTACAGAACATTACACTAAAAGTATAGGTTACTTAATGTGTATGAAGGAAAGTGGTGGTCAGCAGAAGGCAGGAGAGGCACAGGAGCAGGGAGATGGCAGGATGAGGACAGTGAGCAGGCAGCAGGGAGATGGCAGGATCAGGACAGTGTGCAGGCAGCAGGGAGATGGCAGGATCAGGACAGTGAGCAGGCAGCAGGGAGATGGCAGGATGAGGACAGTGTGCAGGCAGCAGGGAGATGGCAGGATGAGGACAGTGTGCAGGCAGCAGGGAGATGGCAGGATGAGGACAGTGTGCAGGCAGCAGGGAGATGGCAGGATGAGGACAGTGTGCAGGCAGCAGGGAGATGGCAGGATGAGGACAGTGTGCAGGCAGCAGGGAGATGGCAGGATCAGGACAGTGAGCAGGCAGCAGGGAGATGGCAGGATGAGGACAGTGAGCAGGCAGCAGGGAGATGGCAGGATGAGGACAGTGAGCAGGCAGCAGGGAGATGGCAGGATGAGGACAGTGTGCAGGCAGCAGGGAGATGGCAGGATGAGGACAGTGAGCAGGCAGCAGGGAGATGGCAGGATGAGGACAGTGTGCAGGCAGCAGGGAGATGGCAGGATGAGGACAGTGAGCAGGCAGCAGGGAGATGGCAGGATGAGGACAGTGTGCAGGCAGCAGGGAGATGGCAGGATGAGGACAGTGTGCAGGCAGCAGGGAGATGGCAGGATGAGGACAGTGAGCAGGCAGCAGGGAGATGGCAGGATGAGGACAGTGTGCAGGCAGCAGGGAGATGGCAGGATGAGGACAGTGAGCAGGCAGCAGGGAGATGGCAGGATGAGGACAGTGAGCAGGCAGCAGGGAGATGGCAGGATGAGGACAGTGTGCAGGCAGCAGGGAGATGGCAGGATGAGGACAGTGAGCAGGCAGCAGGGAGATGGCAGGATGAGGACAGTGTGCAGGCAGCAGGGAGATGGCAGGATGAGGACAGTGAGCAGGCAGCAGGGAGATGGCAGGATGAGGACAGTGTGCAGGCAGCAGGGAGATGGCAGGATGAGGACAGTGAGCAGGCAGCAGGGAGATGGCAGGATGAGGACAGTGTGCAGGCAGCAGGGAGATGGCAGGATGAGGACAGTGAGCAGGCAGCAGGGAGATGGCAGGATGAGGACAGTGAGCAGGCAGCAGGGAGATGGCAGGATGAGGACAGTGTGCAGGCAGCAGGGAGATGGCAGGATGAGGACAGTGAGCAGGCAGCAGGGAGATGGCAGGATGAGGACAGTGTGCAGGCAGCAGGGAGATGGCAGGATGAGGACAGTGTGCAGGCAGCAGGGAGATGGCAGGATCAGGACAGTGAGCAGGCAGCAGGGAGATGGCAGGATCAGGACAGTGAGCAGGCAGCAGGGAGATGGCAGGATCAGGACAGTGTGCAGGCAGCAGGGAGATGGCAGGATGAGGACAGTGAGCAGGTAGCAGGGAGATGGCAGGATCAGGACAGTGAGCAGGCAGCAGGGAGATGGCAGGATCAGGACAGTGAGCAGGCAGCAGGGAGATGGCAGGATCAGGACAGTGAGCAGGCAGCAGGGAGATGGCAGGATGAGGACAGTGAGCAGGTAGCAGGGAGATGGCAGGATGAGGACAGTGAGCAGGCAGCAGGGAGATGGCAGGATGAGGACAGTGAGCAGGCAGCAGGGAGATGGCAGGATGAGGACAGTGAGCAGGCAGCAGGGAGATGGCAGGATGAGGACAGTGAGCAGGCAGCAGGGAGATGGCAGGATGAGGACAGTGAGCAGGCAGCAGGGAGATGGCAGGATGAGGACAGTGAGCAGGCAGCAGGGAGATGGCAGGATGAGGACAGTGAGCAGGCAGCAGGGAGATGGCAGGATGAGGACAGTGAGCAGGCAGCAGGGAGATGGCAGGATGAGGACAGTGAGCAGGCAGCAGGGAGATGGCAGGATGAGGACAGTGAGCAGGCAGCAGGGAGATGGCAGGATCAGGACAGTGAGCAGGCAGCAGGGAGATGGCAGGATGAGGACAGTGAGCAGGCAGCAGGGAGATGGCAGGATCAGGACAGTGAGCAGGCAGCAGGGAGATGGCAGGATGAGGACAGTGAGCAGGCAGCAGGGAGATGGCAGGATCAGGACAGTGAGCAGGCAGCAGGGAGATGGCAGGATGAGGACAGTGAGCAGGCAGCAAGGAGATGGCAGGATAAGGACAGTGTGCAGGCAGCAGGGAGATGGCAGGATGAGGACAGTGAGCAGGTAGCAGGGAGATGGCAGGATGAGGACAGTGAGCAGGTAGCAGGGAGATGGCAGGATGAGGACAGTGAGCAGGTAGCAGGGAGATGGCAGGATGAGGACAGTGAGCAGGCAGCAGGGAGATGGCAGGATGAGGACAGTGAGCAGGTAGCAGGGAGATGGCAGGATCAGGACAGTGAGCAGGCAGCAGGGAGATGGCAGGATCAGGACAGTGAGCAGGCAGCAGGGAGATGGCAGGATCAGGACAGTGTGCAGGCAGCAGGGAGATGGCAGGATGAGGACAGTGAGCAGGTAGCAGGGAGATGGCAGGATCAGGACAGTGAGCAGGCAGCAGGGAGATGGCAGGATGAGGACAGTGTGCAGGCAGCAGGGAGATGGCAGGATCAGGACAGTGTGCAGGCAGCAGGGAGATGGCAGGATCAGGACAGTGTGCAGGCAGCAGGGAGATGGCAGGATGAGGACAGTGAGCAGGCAGCAGGGAGATGGCAGGATGAGGACAGCGCACAGGACCAAGTGGTGAGTTAGAAATTAGGCTGTACTTTACTACCATTATCTACTGTATCATCAAGGCAGATATTAGCCTAATAGACAAATATTCATTTCTGAAGGCTGTTGGAGCTGGGGGGACTGAGAGGGCAGGAATTACACCAGACTGCTGGACCAGACCAGGCTGTTTGTAAATGTATAGGCTTATTACTTTTACTAGTATACTACTTCTAGGATAATTCCTGAGAGTTAGCAAAACCAAATTCTTTTGGATAGGGATAAGGATAATGAGATCTTCTGTATTGATTCTCATTTTGTCGCATGTCCAGACCATGACCGTGTGTTGCATACATGTTAGCAAACACCCCTAGCGCATCTTGCACTCTTAACATTGATCCTGGTGGCGACTATTCGTATTGACGCGGTAGCGGACCATAATGGTCATAGAAGTGTTATGAAGGCAGTACCCCCCAATTATGGAGGGGTAATTCGCACTCTGGATACAATTACAACACTAGCCATGTAAACGTATTAATTGGGGAATTCATTTATAAAGGCTTCGTGTGACCGAAAAAGATGCCAAACATTCATAGGCACATTTGTAAGAGGGTTTTGGGATTTATAAAGAAAAACGTATGCTGAAAACAACTCGCACGTTTTGTGAACGAGGCTGAAAGGGATGCAGTTTCGACAGAATCCTGTAGAGGGCACTGTGTATGCTAAATTGAAGGCTCCAGGAATGTTGTCGGCATTTCATTTCATTTCATGGTCACACGGCCATTGGCTCTGAAATTAAACTGTTCTTTTAAATAGAATTGCCACTGCCACTGAGCATCTCCTCTACAAGCAAACACTGGGGTGCCACCAAGACCAGCAGGCTGCTGGTGGCTCTGGGATGCAACCACTACTGAGGACAGATGAGGGAGCCACTAATGATGGCTTGAAGACATATCAGTGTCAGAATGACATGACATGGCTTGTTTGTTGAACCTTGGCCAGGAATTTGAGAGCACACAGATCCAAGGATGGGGCACATATATGAAACAGAGGTACACCTGTGCAGATTTTGCCTAGGGGCACTGAAATGACCCAAACATGAAGCTCAGCTTTCCAGGTGCTGAGGGGAAATAGTTTCAGAAAACTTTTATTCTAGGCACAAACTTCTGTGGAGGCAGGACGAGTCACCAGCTTCTCACTTCAGTTATTTACACGTAATGTTCATCTATCAAAGGTAAGACACGTTGTTTGAGATAAATGTAGAACTACAGGATAAATTTACAGTTATACCGCCAGGTGTTTTCATAACAGCTTGCTTATAGTAACATTATCACTAGCAACCATTTCACTCGTTTGACGAGAGAGAACTGACAGACTTTTGTCTCTCATACGTTCCCTGTAATTATGCGCTAAATAATGAATTGTCATGACCGTTATTTGATAATGTGTGTGGTTTTTATGTTGTTGTATGATAAAATCTTGTCGGCACGGTATTGACAGTAATTTTGTGTCACCAATTAGCTAGCATCGCTCACTTGGTAAGAGGCTGAAGCTAGGTTTGCCGCATAGCCTATGTGTCCATGGCTTGTATAGTTTTTTGTCATAACGTTAAAAATTCTTGTCAGTCCGTTTCTGACAAACTTGTGTTGATCAGTGACCTGAGCATCGCTCACATGGTAGACTATTATCTGTCTGAACAATTATAAATTGCACTGACCAGAAAAGCTTGAGTGTTGATAGCATCACAGGCAGAACCATAAATGATTTTTGGTAACATTTTTTTTTGTTTTAGTCATTTTTAAACACATTGACAATGCATTATAATGCATTCATAAAGCATTATAAACATGGCTATATTTCTAAAAGGGCATAACAAATTGCCATGTTTATTATGCACTATGACTGCCTTATGAAGCTCTCATCTATAATGCACTATAGATACCTTTGTAATACAGTACAATAGCTGTATTATTCCGAGCATCATAATGCATTATGAAGGTATCTATAGTGCATTCCAGATGAGACCTTCATAAATTATTCATAATGCATAATACACATGGGTATAATGTGTTATGCCTTTTGATAAATAATTATAGCCATGTTTCTAATACTTTATGGATTCATTATTATTAGTTATGAATGTGTTTATAAATTGCTAAAGCAATGGCCTTAAGTAGTGTTACCTGATTTTTGGTTACAAACGTAACATTTTTTGCTGAGGGGCTCTCTAACCCCAAAATGGCCTTAGATGAATTTGCAGAGACAGAATTCTTCCAGAAGGAGCGGGAGGCTGCCAAGAAACGGGTGGAGAAGAAGATGGAGAAAAAGAGGAAAAGGCCAGACTCACGACAAGCAGATTCTGCCGCATGAACCTGAAACAGGGACCAAACAGCTAGCCTGCACAACCACACCGGCTTCCCTGGAATGGCAGGGAAATGCACTTACTGCCCATCTAAAGTGAACCGGAATGAGTTTCAGGCGTCTCCTTTGTTTAAGGCAGAGTGATAAAGATGGGTAAACTTAATAATATTAATTTAGTCATTTTAATGTAATATTTGAATGCAGGCCTTAAATGATCCATATTATTTCAATAAGGCCTCCCTTTAGGGGTATAGTCCATGCTTTTACGTTTGTGTAAAACAAACCTAACAAAGGACGCGGCCGCATGACCCTGCGGCGCCGAACAAAGAAGCACTGTGGGACATACGGCGGCGTCCGAAACAGACTGAGGAAACGAGCACATCGCCCGCCACTGCCCAGAGTCCCATTCACAAACATCCAGTCTAAACTAGGTGACCTAAGAGCGAGGTTGGGGTTCCAGCGCGATGCAAGAAACTGCAATATATCATGTTTCACGGAAACGTGGCTGACCCCCCTGGTACTGGATCTAGTGGTGACTCCGTCAGACTCTTTCTCTCTTTTTCCTGTTTCATAACTGCTTGCTGTTGGTCATTTAGTACTTGCTCTTTGTCTATGAAACTATGTCAAAAATAAAAAGGATATTTAATTGAAATATTACACGCTGATTTTTTTCCTGGTTAAATAAAATCGATACAGCAGATTCTTTTCTACACACACGACTGCTTTTTTTGTAACTTAATTATGCCATCTAACACGATAGGTTCTCTGTCATAAGAATATTCCAATATGTTGGTTGAGATTATTTAAGCGGTACATCAACAATCCTTGTGGGGGAAATTAATGATAATTAAACTTTGACAAACAAGGGCATAGCTGAAAAATCAGTACACTGCTAGTGAGTTACTGGCAATATAGCATAGAAATTTACTAGTCAGCTGTGCTAAGAATCAGCTAAACTGAAATGGAAGGCTTGTAGTATAAGGGGAAAGGTGAAGGAGAATGTTTTATGTGTTTTAAGTTGATTAAGCACGGAGGAGCACTTCTCTTTCTCACATAGTAAAGGTTCATTCTCTCTTCAAATGATTGCTTGCAAATTTAAGGATCTAGGAAATTAGCTTATATAATATAATATTATAATATAAATATTATATATATATATACACTCACCTAAAGGATTATTAGGAACACCATACTAATACGGTGTTTGACCCCCTTTCACCTTCAGAACTGCCTTAATTCTACGTGGCATTGATTCAACAAGGTGCTGAAAGCATTCTTTAGAAATGTTGGCCCATATTGATAGGATAGCATCTTGCAGTTGATGGAGATTTGTGGGATGCACATCCAGGGCACGAAGCTCCCGTTCCACCACATCCCAAAGATGCTCTATTGGGTTGAGATCTGGTGACTGTGGGGGCCATTTTAGTACAGTGAACTCATTGTCATGTTCAAGAAACCAATTTGAAATGATTCGAGCTTTGTGACATGGTGCATTATCCTGCTGGAAGTAGCCATCAGAGGATGGGTACATGGTGGTCATAAAGGGATGGACATGGTCAGAAACAATGCTCAGGTAGGCCGTGGCATTTAAACGATGCCCAATTGGCACTAAGGGGCCTAAAGTGTGCCAAGAAAACATCCCCCACACCATTACACCACCACCAGCCTGCACAGTGATAACAAGGCATGATGGATCCATGTTCTCATTCTGTTTACGCCAAATTCTGACTCTACCATTTGAATGTCTCAACAGAAATCGAGACTCATCAGACCAGGCAACATTTTTCCAGTCTTCAACTGTCCAGTTTTGGTGAGCTCGTGCAAATTGTAGCCTCTTTTTCCTATTTGTTGTGGAGATGAGTGGTACCCAGTGGGGTCTTCTGCTGTTGTAGCCCATCCGCCTCAAGGTTGTGCGTGTTGTGGCTTCACAAATGCTTTGCTGTATACCTCGGTTGTGACGAGTGGTTATTTCAGTCAAAGTTGCTCTTCTATCAGCTTGAATCAGTCGGCCCATTCTCCTCTGACCTCTAGCATCAACAAGGCATTTTCGCCCACAGGACTGCCGCATACTGGATGTTTTTCCCTTTGCACACCATTCTTTGTAAACCCTAGAAATGGTTGTGCGTGAAAATCCCAGTAACTGAGCAGATTGTGAAATACTCAGACCGGCCCGTCTGGCACCAACAACCATGCCACGCTCAAAATTGCTTAAATCACCTTTCTTTCCCATTCTGACATTCAGTTTGGAGTTCAGGAGATTGTCTTGACCAGGACCACACCCCTAAATGCATTGAAGCAACTGCCATGTGATTGGTTGATTAGATAATTGCATTAATGAGAAATTGAACAGGTGTTCCTAATAATCCTTTAGGTGAGTGTATATATATATATATATATATATAATATACAGCTGCAGACTCTTAATGCCACTCTCAGGCCCCTTCCGTTTGGTGGACGTATGTGCGGAAAACAAAGAAAGATGTACTTTATCAGTTTCACAAGTTTTCAAAGTAGAGTTGGATGGCACCTTTAACCTTAAAGGCTTGTTTTTGCGGCAGAATGGTCATGCAATTTAGGTTTAACACCAAAAACATGTCCCTGTGCTTGCATCATTTAATGAATTGCCCCTCTATGTTTTTTGCATTGCACTTGAGAACTGAAGAAACCTTTAATTCAATGGCAAGTCCACTACAATTCTCTACATGTACATGAGTTTAACCAATCATTATTTAAGCTAATCAAATTTTGTTTCAAACTTCACAATGTTTTAAATAACCACACAGACACAAACCAAATGCAAAATAATCCACATTTATTTATATCTTAGTCCTATTTAATTCTATGTTATCTTACGTTATACAATCTTATCTTAACCTCATCTTAACTTACTCTATATTAGTCTTATCTTATTCTATGTTACCTTATGTTATACAAAATCTTATCTTAACCTATATTAGTCTTATCTTATTCTAATCTTATGTCATACAAACTTAGGATAAGTTAAGGTTAAACTATCTTAATCTTATCTTATCCTAAGTACTTGTGAGATCTCTCACCTAATTATTTACAGGTTCTATGAAAAACTATTTACATCACACAGATAGCCCATCTCCACAGCCAACTCCAGGACCCCGGGGATGGCACTCAGCTGGTCCAGCGCATCATTAGGAAATATCACCTCAGCTTCATCATCCCAATTGTCAACATACGTGTAGTGAGCCTCTAGGTTTTGGTCCCTCCCCTGCTTGCAGATGGAAATTGCATTTAGAAACTCACTCCAAAACTGAATACACCAATGGTAAGTAAAGCACTTGGCCTCATAGGTCATTTTAGGGTAGTTGCTAAGATAATAGTTATGCAACTTATTGAATCTTTCCATTTTTTCAAAAACAACGGAAGGGGACATAAATGGGGGTGTCGGACCCGTAACCAGCTGAGATGAGGGGTGCGCTGGAACCTGATACGGAGGGGTGGGATGAACCATGTCCAGAGCTGAAGATGGATGTGGGGCTGGGCTTACAGGTGAGACTACGTGTGGTGACGGAGGAGGAGAGTCTGTAAAAAAAGATGGAGATGGAGAGGAGACAAAAGAGGATGGGATGGGTGACGGAACTAAGAAAGAAGTGGAGGAGAAGGTGTTGGAGCACGGCGTCTCCACCGGGTTCGTGGATGAGAAGAGATTCACAGCTGACACGGGGAGAAGTTGCAAATCACCGGTTTATTGTCTGACAGATTGCAATCCGGGAGCGGCCGTCTGACATACATTCAGCATGTACAGGAGGAGGCTCTGCCATATGTATCAGCTGTATCCCTTTTAAAGCCCTTTGGGCATCTCCCCCCCCTTTCTCAGTACCTTCCCTCTACTTGACAACCACATGTGTGACTCTAGCTGGCTCGTAGTTGTCCTTCTGGAAGGCTAAGAGATAAGTAGGGGCCGCTGATATTCTCTGTCGCCCCCCCTATCTGTTCCGATTAGGTAGCCTTGCCTTGCCGGCGCGCCAGTCAGTTGTTGTTTCAGTTAACTGCATTTTTTAGAATGAACCCCCCCCCCCTTTTCATCATGCCCTGCTTTAAGCTATATTCTCTTTTTCCTCTATTCATTGTATGTTATTTATAATTCTATTTAATCCCACAAAGGCCGGTGAGCAGGGCTCAGGCTCAGGCTCTGACACTGATGGAGTGCGACACAGGATGGTTGCAACCTCGTCGTCACTCTGGGTGAGATCCTCACACGGGATCTTCTCACCCACTTGGGTTGAGTCAAAGGGGTTTGCCAATTTGCTGTTACTGAAGCGTACTAGATTCTGTAAATTTTTTGTAAATGGCCCCTTTTGTTTTTTACACCAATTTCTACGTCCTGACCGGCCTCCCGCCGAATGAATTCCGGGTCGCTGCTCGTGCGGTCGACCGGCTGGTTAGAGGAGCGACGTGTGTATCGTATTTTATCGTTCTTGTTGGTTTGTTTTTGTTTTTCTGCGTGCTTCGGTACAGTCTTGCACAAACTGCTTTGCACTTTTAACGGAGCTGCTTCTTTTTTTGAGTTTCTCTCTTATTTTTCCATACTTTTTTCCTCAATACTGACGGAGCGCTCTAGACGCGCTCACTTTGCGCTGTCTCTTTGTTCTAATCGCGCTCACGTTACGTGGCTGCTTGTTACTCCGGACACAATTTTTATTTATTTATTCTTTTAATTATTATTTTATTTATTATTATTATTCCCGGAACATACCCCAGCATGAATATCTGTGAGATTTGTGCATTTTTTTGGACAATTGCATGTACGCATTGGCTGCTTATCTGTGAGTGTGCGTCTTTTACTGGACACAACCCTCCCGACGGATCGCGGCTCATCTAGCACAGAGATCGCTTAATTCAGCTTGGACTACAGACTCAACACTCCACAGACACGGTCAGCTTTCCAGAGGAAATTCTCCGCGTGAACTCCTCCAGCCAGCATAAATTCACACACAAAAAGGTAACCAGAAGAGGGAAGAAAAAGGGTGGCGTTAAAGCCAGGCTTAAAAGGGAGACCTTTAAACAGCGAGCGCTTCCGTCCATCATCCTGGCTAACGTTCGCTCTCTCCGCAAAAAAACGGATGAGCTGCAAGCTAGCGTTAACCATATGCATGAATACAGAACTGCTTCTATCCTGGCATTTACGGAAACATGGTTAAATGAGAGCGACAACGATGACATGCTACACATTGATGGCTTCACCCCCCCGGTACGTCTGGACCGCGTCAGTGTGCTCTCCGGTAAACATCATGGAGGAGGCGTGTGTCTCTATATTAATTCACGCTGGTGCTCCACAGACATCGAGCTCCTGGCCCTTTCTATCTCCCCAGAGAATTTCCACAACTTTTCCTCATTTTGGTCTACATCCACCCCAAAGCCAATGCCGCCACTGCTACGGAGCACATCATCAACACTCTAAATAAATTTGAACAGTTATCACCGGACTCCCCCAAACTCGTTTTGGGAGATTTCAATCACTGTTCGCTTGACAAGTCCCTCAAAGGATTCCATCAGTACGTCACATGTACCACCCGCATGGGGAAGATTCTGGACAAATGCTATGGTTCAGTCCAGGATGCATACAGATCTCTTCCCCTCCCCCCTCTCAGCTTGGCTGATCGTCATACAATCCTGCTCGCCCCAGCATACACGCCAATCATCAAAAGGGCAAAGAAGGTTGTTACAAACATCAAACAGTGGACAGCAGAAAGCAGAAAGCATCCAAACCCTACAAGGATGCTTTGAATCTACAGACTGGGACAATCTTCTTTCTTCCAACAATATACATGAGCAGGTAGACACAGTCTCATCATACATCTCCTTCTGCGTTGACAATATCATCCCATCAAAAACAGTCACCATCTTTGCCAACAATAAACCTTGGATCACCAAAGAGCTCAAGGAAATACTAAACAAAAAGAAAAGGATTTTCTTTACTGGCTCTGAATCAGACAAGAAGGAAATCAACAGAGAAGTCAAACTAGCAATTAAAATGGCAAAACTGAAATACAAAGACAAAGTGGAGCAGAATTTTTCAGAGGGGAACCTCCGCTCTGCTTGGCAGGGACTGAAAACCATGGCCACTGTGAACACAGCTGTCTCCAGTCCCAGAACCATCCACGTTGAGGGCAGCAGCGACACATCACTCCCTGATGACCTCAACTCCTTTTACACCAGGTTTGAGTCAGACAACTCCACTCAGCTCCAGAGTTTAAGATCCTCACTTAAATCAGACAACTCCGCACTCATCTTCAACACTCTGGACGTAGTGAATGCCCTTAAGATGACTAGAGAGAGAAGTGCACCCGGCCCAGACCACATCTGCAGTCGAGTCCTGCGGCACTGTGCTCAGCAACTAGGTGGCGTATTCCGGACCTTGTTCCAGAACTCTATGGACAGCGGCATAGTACCCCGCCTCTGGAAACATTCCACAGTCATCCCCATTCCTAAAAAAAGTATAACCAAAGTTCTGAATGATCTTCGGCCCGTGGCTCTCACCTCTCTAGTGATGAAAGCCATGGAAAGGGTCGTAAAACACCACATCATCAGAACAACTAACCCCTATATGGACCCGCTTCAGTTTGCATATCGCACAGACAGAGGTGTTGACGACGCAAAATCATTCATTATAGACACCATGCATAAACATCTGGAGCAGCCTAACTCATCAGTTAGACTCTTGTTTGCCGACTTTTCCTCAGCATTCAACACTCTGCAACCCCACATCCTGGCTACTAAACTCTCCCTCAACTTTCATCTGGACAACCAGTTAATCCTGTGGATATTGGACTTTCTGACCAACAGATCACAGAGGTAAACAATACTCTCTCTGACCTCCGTTATACCTCTACCGGGTCACCACAAGGATGCGTGCTGTCTCCTCTGCTCTTCATCTTATACACGGATGACTGCAGAAACACACAGCCCAACTGCCATCTGGTGAAGTACGCTGATGACTCCATCCTCCTGACTCTGCTGTCAGGCCCCTCACACAACCATGGTCACGCTCTGCAGAAGTTTGTGGGCTGGTGTGACACCTCATGTCTGGAACTAAACGTGACTTACTCCAACAAGCAGAGAGACCTGGCTGCAGCAGTTACCACCTTCATCCATGGTAAACCAGTAGAGCTAGTCCAGGAGTATAAATATCTGGCCACCATCTTTGACCATCTGCTGAAATTCTCCTCCAACACAGAGGAGATTCTTAGGAAGTGTCATCAGCGGCAATACCTCCTTAGGAAGCTCAATTCCTTTGGAGTCAGGAAAGACATTTTACGGTCCTTTTACTACTCCTTCATAGAGAATGTCATCTCATTCTCCATCATCTGCTGGTTCCATTCCACCAGCATGCAGCACAGAAATCAGCTACAGAGCACTGTCAGCATGTGCTCTAAGATTATTGGTCTGCCCTTGAGATCCATATCACACATCTGCGACCAGCAGACACACAGGCTAGCACTCAAAATCATTAAAGACCCATCACACCCGCTGAACTCTGCCTTTGAGTGGCTCCCCTCCAAACGTCGGCTCCGATGTCCCGGTTGCAGGACACAGAGGAGGAGGGCCACCTTTGTTCCTAAAGCTGTCCTTCTTTTGAATTCCTGACACCCCCCCAAACCCACCATTATCACCTCACACTCCCACCTCCCCTCCCCCTACAATCCAGACCTCCTCTGATCTCTCATCTCATCTCTCTCTTTTTTTTTCCCACTTTCATCATCATGCATCTTATTGCCTCTGTACTTTAAGCTTTATTTATTTTGTTCATAGTTCATTATGTGTGTGTGTCATCTGTTGTGTTACTACTGTTATTTGTGTGCGTTGCTCCTCTGTGCCTTTTAAATTGCCCCTCGGGGACAAATAAAGTTTTTTGAATTGAATTGAATTGAATTGTATTTCTACGGCGTCCTGAGCCCTGCTGACCCCTGCTGGTTGCCACCGGGGAGGGAGTAGACGCAGTGGCGGCAGACACGGTGATGGAGCTGGGTGCCGCCGGCCCAGTGCGGCATTTCCTCCGACGGCCTCCACCACTGGTGCTGGTTCGTCCTTTGGGGTTAAGGTCACATTCGATCTTCCTTCTTCCTCATACTTTTTCTACCTCCAGCTGAGGTCCATGCTTAGGGCCTGTAATATCTCTTTTTCCTTGCTTCTTCCTCTTCACCCGCTGTGCAGATTTGCTCTGTCCTTTCACCTGTTTCTCCTGATCGTGCCATTCCCACTGTCTGGAAGTCTCCTGATCGTGCCATTCCCACTGTCTGGAAGTCTCCTGATCGTGCCATTCCCACTGTCTGGAAGTCTCCTGATCGTGCCATTCCCACTGTTTGGAAGTCCACCTTCCTTGATCTGCTTCTGCTGGAACTCTCTGCAGCCTGGATTAACAACTCGTCTGGTTCTACGATCCAGAGCTGGCTCCATGACGTGCAACTGGTAAAGGACTGGCTGTGGGTCACGTCCTGAGGCCGTATCCCTTGTTTTTTGTTTTGATTTTTACTTTCCTAATTTTGACATTCCTTACTGATTTAAGTATGTTATTTCTTTTCTCCTCAGTTTTTAGCTGCACTCTTTGGGGCTGGGTGTGCCGGTGACCACTGTTGGTCCTTTGTCTCTTTTCCTTTGAGGTGCTGTCTCAGAGTGTATTGGGGGGGGGGGGGGTCGAGTGTGTTTTGTTCTGTTCCGTCTTGTTCTTTGTTATAAAATCTCCAATTAAAATTTGATCACAAAAAAAAAAAAAAGAAAAAGCAGAAATCCTAGTTTCGATAACTTGAGAGTGAAGATGCAATCCCTAATACTAATAATGCAATTTATGGAAATTGAAAGATATATAAATGATTTTACTTAATAGTCAGTTCCTGATGTCAGCATTTGGATTGAGCAGGCTGCAATATTTGGTGCACATGAACCTTTCCAGCGTTGTTTTTCGCTGTTGTTCTGCATATCAGGGAATCTGTGCACCAACTGTCATGTTTTTATAGGTCAAGTTCCCCTGTTGAAACGCAGGCGGCCCAATTCAAGACCAGCGCATAAGTCTCCCAAGCCTATATTTCCTGTATCCAATAAGATGGCAGAATTTTTCTCAATGTGCAATACTGACTGCCAAGTGTGATATCTGTGATGTAGTTTTGTTGTAGAGTGACATAAGGATTCAGTTTAATTAAATGTGCTGTCCCCTGTCTTTTTAATCCCAAAGGACGAACCAGTACCAGTAGTGGAGGCCGTCAGAGGAAATGCCGCACTGGGTAGCCGGCAGCCAGCTCCATGACCATGTCTGCCGCCACTGCGTCTACTCCCACCCCGGTGGCAACCAGCAGGGGTCAGCAAGGCTCAGGACGCCGTAGAAATACAGCGGGAGGCCGGTCAGGACGTGGAAAGAGGTGTAAAAAACAAAAGGGACCATTTACAAAAAATTTACAGAGTCTACTACGCTTCCATAACAGCAAATTGGTAAACCCCTTCAACTCAACCTAGGTGGGTGAGAAGATCCCGTGTGAGGATCTCACCCAGAGTGACAACGAGGTTGCAACCATCCTTCACTGAGCTCTCATCGGAGGCGGACGCACTTCTCTCCCTCTCCCTCCCCTTATCTTCCCTGCTTTGCTTCTCTCGTCTCGTCTAGTCTACTGTCTTACTGTCTATACTTGAGAGACTCTCTCAGCCCTGCTCTTCAAAACTAAGGAAGTTATGGATTTGATCAACTGGTCTCTCAACGCAATTGACACCATCTTCTCGACGAGAAGCCCAGGTTCAGGGGAACCTGACTGTTCTGCAGGAACATGCGCAGCTGGCTACACGATGGACGGATGGGAGAAGTGGAGGGTCGTGTGTCTGGCAGCTCTTTCCGTGGAGGACATCGAAGACATTTAGGGACCTGAAGGGGACAAAAATGACATATGGGGTCAGGCTCTAAGCCCATGAGATGGCATTTCCGGGGAGTGGGGTACAACCTGTGAAGAAACTTAAATTGTGTTTGCTGGTGATTGGGATTTTTAGAGCAGTAATTTGAAATCAATACGCTAGATGGCAGACTTCCGAGAATTTCAATCCGGGTTTTGAAGCCTTTCTATATACATAAATATTCCGTTCACCATGCACGTTTTAAACGTCAAGTAACCACGATTGTATTTCTTTCCTGTTTATATGGCATTGTGTATTATACCAGATTTACAATAAATTAAAAAAGACATACGTTAATAAACAGCTGTCATGAAATGCTCGTATCGTCTTGGTCTCGCCAGCACATGAAATGTCTAAAGAATTTGCTTCTATAACACGATTGCTATGAATCAACACATAAATAATGACTCGTATAAATAGATTTACACTGCTCATAATCCAAACTATCATATTGATCTACATACAGAAGTTCGTGATACTGGATTAAAAAAATTTTTTTCTATTATTATTGATTATTATTAAGTATTGATTGGTTACACTTAGCTGTCTATGCATCTATGTTATACTGACAGTGAAATACTCTCCAATGTACCACTCTCACTGCTAATATACAGGGGAAACCGATCTGCCCAGTGGCCAGGCAAAATGGTTCCCCCTGCTATAAGGAATAAGCAGTAATTCCCAGGCACTGTATTGAACACACTGATCTGTCTATAGGTCCATGTGATACTGGCAGTGAAATACTCTCCAATGTACCACTCTCACTGCTAATATACAGGGGAAACCAATCTGCCCAGTGGCCAGGCAAAATGGTTCCCCCTGCTATAAGGAATAAGCAGTAATTCCCAGGCACTATATTGAGCACACTGATCTGTCTATAGGTCCATGTGATACTGGCAGTGAAATACTCTCCAATATACCACTGTCACTGCTAATATACAGGGGAAACCAATCTGCCCAGTGGCCAGGCAAAATGGTTCCCCCTGCTATAAGGAATAAGCAGTAATTCCCAGGCACTATATTGAGCACACTGATCTGTCTATAGGTCAATGTGATACTGGCAGTGAAATACTCTCCAATGTACCACTCTCACTGCTAATATACAGGGGAAACCAATCTGCCCAGTGGCCAGGCAAAATGGTTCCCCCTGCTATAAGGAATAAGCAGTAATTCCCAGGCACTATATTGAGCAGACTGATCTGTCTATAGGTCCATGTGATACTGGCAGTGAAATACTCTCCAATATACCACTGTCACTGCTAATATACAGGGGAAACCAATCTGCCCAGTGGCCAGGCAAAAAGTATAATCTTAAATAACTTGTTAAGAACAAGTATATATAGCCATGGAAAAAATTTAGAGATCACTTCACTTTTCTTCGTGTTCATTGCTTTTACAATTTGTTGGAGTGTGTCTGTATAAAATGTAAATGTTACTATTGTTCTATACACTATTGACCACACCCAGTTCAAAATTGCAAATTTAAAAAAAGGTTTGGAAAAAATAATAAATAGCAAATGTATATAATGTATTATACTTAGGAAATGACAAACTAAACAACACATATATATATATATTAGGGCTGTCGAAATTAACGGGTTAACGCGGATTAATCCATCATCATGATTAATCTGATTAAAATTTTTTACGCAATTAACCCATCTGCAGTGCAGAATGACTCTAAATCCCTGAAATGTCTCTGTCAACCCATTTCGGCCAGTTTTAGTGCATTCCATTTGCCCTGGGAACTCGTATTCCGAGTTGTATTCTGGAGTTTTGAAGCCGGAAGTGACAACATATGCGCTCCCGTTTCTCGGAGATCCGAGAAATATCTCGGAGCAGCACAGAGGATCCCGAGTTCAGAATCCAAGATGGCTGCGCCTTTTATCAACAGAAGGGAAAGTTGTAGTTTTATACTGTTTAAGCACTACTTCTCATTTATGGCTCATTAAATCAGTCGCACAAATTATACCGTCCAACTTATCTGTGGACGTGTTGCTACGGAGTTTTATACGTAAAGCACCGCGCGTAATGTGTTAACTGATATTGCTAATAATGGCAATTAACTGGGCTAGAATTGGATTTCATGATTAGTCGGATTATTTGTCGGATTTACGGTAGTTTGGGCTAATTGTAAGTGAACGAAGATAAACTGAGGTACCTTAAATATGACAAGTTGTCCGGCTCAGAAAAAATCTTGCTTTTTGATATGGGTTCATGGTATTGCACTTCTGTGGCAGATGGAATGCATCCGACTCGTGTTCAAGATGTTCAATAAACATGTTAAGTGCATATATATTCCCTTTTTTCTTGAGTCCGTTTGCTCATGTAAAATGAATTGTGATTAATATAGATTAAAAATGAATGATATTTAATCGTGATTAATCTAAATTAATCCACAGCAACCCTGTGATTAATCTGATTAAAAATTTTAATCGTTTGACAGCACTAATATATATATATATATATCTAACCTTGTGTACAAATTCCCTTCCCTGATCTGTCAGAATCCTTTTCGGTGCACCAAATCTGTAGCAAAAGTTCACTATGCACATAGTGACATCTTCAGCATTTTTCGATGGCAGTGGAAATGTTTCCACCCACTTCGTGAAATAATCTATCAGCACACATATGTACTGGTTTCCCCTGTCCGTCATGGCCAATTTGCCCACAAGATCCATGCCAATTAACTCCCATGGTTCAGTTACCTGTCAGACAAAATGTCATATATCAAAAAATATATCAGTTGTTCAATTTAAAAGTCATACAACATACTAATCAAATATCAAATAATGAAGACTTACAATGATGGGTGGGTGCTCTTCTATGGATTTGACAGTCTTCTTTGATTGACATTCTGAGCATTGTTTAATCTGTAGTTAGAAAAAGAACATCTATTATGTTATTAAGAGAAAACATATTAGAAATAAAAATAGTGAATTATTCCTGAATTAATTCAGTAAAGTGCCATAGGTTGTTATACATTGCACGCAAAGTATTGAATGAAGCTCTAAGTTCAGGATTAATAACATACTTTTGTTGCTACTCTATGTAAAAGACTAAAAATAATATTAACAGTAATACAATGAATAACCCAAACTGATATTATTAATAACATCAAAACACAGATTAATTTAAGCACCTTGCAAGACATTTTTCCTTATGTCAGAAGGTCACGATGAAGTGTTTAAACTATGGTTTTGTAAGCTGTAGCATTACTGTACATGATTCATAAATGCTATTATTGATTCATTTTAGCCTGTGTGTAGTACTTAGTAATTGCTTTTTATTGGTGGGTGGTAATGAACAATATTTAGTCCAACTTTTACACTTGTCTGTGATGATTAAAAACTGTGCAGTTAATTTTTGTCAGTGGGACAAGATAAAACACAAAAACACAAGCCTAATGCTGTGCACCTTTTCGATATCTTGGGCCTATTTGCAGCATGTATTAGTGCGTCGGTGAATCACGTTCTAAGAAGCGCAGTTAAAGCGCAGTGAAAAAAACGTGCATTACAATGTTACCATTCTATCAAAAATGTAAATAAACATTTATGTCACTTGGTTAAATACATTATCAAAATTAAATTGCACATATCTGGCAATGGTGTATGCAGGGTTCCTGATTTTAGAATAATGTAAAATATATATGTAAATAGTACACTGTAACTGGCGCATTAGGATCAATGTTTATGTGTTACAGTTGTATATAAATTAGTGCCGATATAACTGTTAGTATCACATGGACCTATAGACAGATCAGTGTGCTCAATATAGTGCCTGGGAATTACTGCTTATTCCTTATAGCAGGGGGAACCATTTTGCATGGCCACTGGGCAGATCGGTTTCCCCTGTATATTAGCAGTGAGAGTGGTACATTGGAGAGTATTTCACTGTCAGCATAACATAGATGCATAGACAGCTAAGTGTAACCAATCAATACTTAATAATAATCAATAATAATAGAAAAAAAAATTTTTAATCCAGTATCACGAACTTCTGTATGTAGATCAATATGATAGTTTGGATTATGAGCAGTGTAAATCTATTTATACGAGTCATTATTTATGTGTTGATTCATAGCAATCGTGTTATAGAAGCAAATTCTTTAGACATTTCATGTGCTGGCGAGACCAAGACGATACGAGCATTTCATGACAGCTGTTTATTAACGTATGTCTTTTTTAATTTATTGTAAATCTGGTATAATACACAATGCCATATAAACAGGAAAGAAATACAATCGTGGTTATTTGACGTTTAAAACGTGCATGGTGAACGGAATATTTATGTATATAGAAAGGCTTCAAAACCCGGATTGAAATTCTCGGAAGTCTGCCATCTAGCGTATTGATTTCAAATTTGATCGTGAACGCGCATTTCAAGGGGAAACATAGGGAAACTGAATTGAGCATTTAAGGAAGTTTCGAAAGCCAGTGTTTTTTTTTCTTCAAGATATATTCGAGGAAGTTGCTCAGCTCACCATCAACACCACTGGAACAATCCTCCTTCTGAGAAGCCGCGCCTTTGCATGACCCTTTTAGTATTTGCGTTCATCATATATAAACCTCGTTTTTAATTCATTGGAAAGTGGCGGAGCAAATGCCATTAAAAATATAAATGCCAGGCTTTTCAATATTTACAATGAAACAATTTACAGGATGCTAACTTGCATATGACATTCAACTGAAAGTCATATAAACATCCCGCGATGTTATCGCCTACTTTGGTATATTATATAGAGAAGATAGGACGTTATAGCTGGGGGGAATGTAATTTGATTCATCTTTGTTTAGTGCATTGTTGTTTAGTTGTTTCGGCAACTCCCTTTTGAAAAAAGCATTCCATGCATAGAGCGTCAGTTTAGCTTAAAAACGATAGTGCACAGCAATAAGCACTTTCTGCCAGCTGGAGATTTCGGAGAATGACGCGTATGCCCTTAGGAATACCCGCCGGAGAGTTACCAGCGAAATACGTGCAAACAGATTTTATACCTGTGAGGGCATGTTATGTTGCCGTTGAAGGCATTCATTAAATAAAAAGCCTTCAGGCATAAATGTGTAAACAGTGCCAGACACGAAACTAGAAGAGACAGAACTAAACTACATATTTTGCTAATTTTTAAATAACCAGTAACACTACTAAGACCAAATTAACAAAACTCTCAGCAGCACGTTTCCTCCTATTTTAGTGAGGAAGCATCCACATCCTCCACGACTTATCAGCCCCAGGTTATAAGTTGTAAAGTCTGTCAAGCTCTTGGGGAAAACAATCAGCTGAGACTTGGGATGGGAGACTCACAACACCGCCACCATCAAAGGAACTCATCAGAGAATATTTTTCCTCGGGCTGCCGCGAAAAACGGCTGGCGTGAGATTTTCCATTCGAGACAAATCCGCGCATACATATGTAGCCTGTGGGTAATGGGGCTGGTGGTGACAGCCATATATTTTTATCTTGTGGTTCCCTCCATCTTTTTGCTTGGGCGCAGTTATGCAGTCCTGCGCTGCCGCTGTTGCTAATTGGGGATTAGGACGGGCATTGATTGGGCCACCTATATATTCCCTAGTTGGGTACACCAGGGCACGTGGGGTCCGCTTGGCAGCAGGGCAGCTGATGCCGTTTGTAGGGTGGCAGCGTTTGGGCTGTCTCTGTTTTCAGGTACGTCTCGAGTTTCCTTTACGCTGCGTTAACTGATAAGTAGCGGACTAAGTATGCGTTTATCCTGTATGTCAGGATATTTTTATTGATCTGTTTGTTTTTTTTCTACTGGGTCCATGTTCTACCACATTGCATTGCAGTTCGGGGTAACCCGTGGCAGGTGTTGTTTAGGCTGTTTTAAACTGTTTACAGTTACCCAATTGGTGGTCAAGTACTGTTTTCTTCCGGTACCGGTTTATATGCTTTTTGATAATATTTATTTGGCTAGATGTATACGTGTTTATTGTCGTTTGTCGGTTTGTTAAACTAGTATTGGGTGTAGGTATTCGCTAGCTGCTTTTTAGCCATGTAGTGAGGGGTTTGTACTGGCGTAATATTTCACTGAATACAAGTATTTATTTGTGTGTTCTGATTTACAGGTTCATATGGCTGTGTTGTGTTGTTAGTTGCTGTTTTCCGTACAGTGTGAATGTGGTGCTGCTCAGTTTATTTATATATGTATTTTGTTTTCCTCTAGCCTGTGTGCGATAGCGCAAGTGTGGTAGACACTGTGAGACTGCTCTGTATGCCGCAGGCTAGAGTGGGTTTTATTTTCATTTCTTTATTCTTGTTAACTCTTTAGCCCCCCCTTCTTGTACCTTTAACCGGGCGTTGGGTGTACGGGGTAGCTTAATGCTTTAAGGGAGGACACCCTGGAAGGCTGGGTTTTCTAGCCTTTTGTATAAAACGTTTGCAGTGCCCACGGTGCGAAGCTCCGTTGTCCCTGCCACTTAAGGTGCCTGAGTGGTGAGGATTGCGGGGTATTTGATTGTTGTGTATACTAGGATAGGTGTTTGCACAGTCACGTGTGGTCGAGAAGTCCCAGTCTTTCTTTCCGGGGTGTTTGTCCTCCCTGGGTCAGCAGTCCTCTGCCCCAATGTTGTGGTGATTTTGTTTGTTTCTGTCATTACGGTAGGGATCAATTTGATTGGTGACTTAATCCAGTCATATGAGTGTATTAATAAAGACTGTATTTTATATTTTTTTGTAACATCTGTGTTTGTACTTATTTAAGCATTGGTCCCCTTGCTCTGGCACTGTGAGTCGGTGGATTGCAAGGGGTGGCGTAGTCCGTGGATAGACTGGGGTGCCACAATTTGGCGCAGTCGGCAGGATCTTACATAATTTCCTTTCTGTAATTTGTTTTTGGGGAAGGGAGGGGTTAGTTATATTGAGCAGCGTGTGTGTGTGGGAAAACAGCAGCTGGCAACAGAATGGATGCAGACGGCAGTGCGGATGGATCGGCTGTGGCTTTGCAGCAACTACAGGAGCGTGTGGCCCAGCTTCAAGCTGAGAATGAGAGACTATCGAATGGACAACGAAGCACTGCGAGTGGGACTGACTTCCAGCCAGCGCGCAGGGAACAGGCACTGTATCTACCTCGGGAGAGGCGGTGCCCTAGGTTTTCAGGCTCTGCTGTGGCAGGGTCTCTTTCTGTTGAGGAGTGGATTGAAGAAGCAGAGAGTTGTATAAGGTTGAGGTATATGTCTGATTTGGATAAAGCATTGTTCTTATATGACCATCTAGAGGGTGAGGCCCGCAATGAGATCAAATATCGGCCCGCCGCTGTTAAGGAAAGCCATGAGCAAATTATGACTGTTTTAAAAGAAGTGTATGGGTGTTCTAAGTCATATGTATATTGGCAACAACGTTTCTTTGACCGGAAACAAAGGGAAAATGAGTCTTTATTTGAGTTCTCTCATGCACTTATGGAGCTTATGGATAAGGTGAAACAATCTAAATCGGATTCCATTACTAACTCTGACCTAGTATTACGAGATCAGTTTTGTGAAAATGTACGAGATCATACACTGCGTAGAGAACTTAAAAGACTGGTTAGAGCAAATGAGGGTTTGTCTTTGTTGGACATGAGACATGAGGCCACTAGGTGGGTGGAAGAGGGGCAGTCTAGTCGGGACCGAGGTCCTCGCGCTCCGGGGCGCAGTAGTGAGACCACTTATATGTCTCAGTGCGAAGCCACCGTTGCCCAGACATCGGAGGTAGCAGAGTTAAAAGAAATGGTTTTAAAACAGCAAGTCCAACTCGACCTCCTGGTTAAACATCTAGGGCCGTCTTACGGCAAATTACAGGTTCCTCAGTCATACCGGCCAAGTCGCTTTAAACGGACGGCTGATGGTCAGCCCATTTGTATCAAGTGTGATCAGCCAGGCCATATAGCTCGGTATTGCCAGTCGGTTCCCCTTCCTAGAACTAGTAGGCCAGTCTCGCATTTGCTAACTGAGGACCATACCAGTCAGTTAGCCTCCCTTGCCAGCGGTACTACTAGCCAGTTGGGAAACTAGGCCCCCCCAGTGTGCAGAGTCACACACTGGGAGGGGAGGACACTGGCTCTGCATGTTTATCCTCACTGGGTCAGTTAGTGGGAAAATGCCCGGTGTTGAGTGTGGTGATGGGTGGAGTGGAAGTCCCCTGTTTACTTGATACTGGATCAATGGTCACAACTGTAACCGAGAGTTTTTTCAACAAGCATTTTAGTCATATGCAGAGGAAAGATTGTAAGTGGTTGGGGCTTAAGGCCGCCAATGGGTTAGATGTACCTTACACAGGGTACGTGGAGGTTGATGTGGTTGTTCTGGGGCAGTGTATTGTGGGGAGAGGGGTGTTGGTCGTTAGAGACCCCATTGATGTCACCTTACAAGATCGTAAGGTAGTAACACCAGGCATATTAGGTATGAATGTTCTTGGGGAGTGTTATAGGGTTCTCTTTGAGCAACATGGCCCACAGCTTTTCCATTCCCTTCCGGTTAAGTCGGCCGGCCCAGTTGCCCAACGGGTTCTGCGGCATTGCGAGAAGATCCAAGCTGTCCTTTATGCCTCCAAGCCTTTTAAGGTGAGGGTCCAAGGGAAGGCCCCAGTTTGTCTTGGGCCGGGGACACTTACCATGGTTCCGGTTACATGCCCCCAGCTGGAGGCTATCGAGTTTTTACTTGAACCATTGTGTAGCGAGGATGGGCAGTTGCCCGAAGGTCTTCTGGTATCCCCGACACTTGTTTCGGCCAGGAAGGGCCTCCTGCATGCCCCGGTGGTAAATGTAGGTTGTTCGGAGGTGTGGCTTCCCTCGCGCCATGTTATCGGGACTGTTCAAGTCGTCAGCGCAACTCCTGTGGGAACGAGGTCCATTGTTGTTGAGCCAGCATGGGAGGAGTGCTGTGCTTTTGTCTCTACTCAGGAGGTTATTCCGGACTCTGATGTTCATCTTCCGTCCCTCCTTGATTTCAGGGGACTAACATCCCAGCAAGTGTCCCAGGCTAGGGCTCTATTTGCCAAATATGAGGACATCTTTTCCAGGGGAGATGGGGATTTGGGGTGTACCTCCTTGATTGCTCATGAGATTCCCTTAGTTGATAGTACTCCGGTTCGTCAGCCTTATCGACGAATTCCCCCTTCTCAGTATGAGACGGTGAGAGATCATATTCGACAGCTACTGGAGGGACAAGTTATAAGGGAAAGTTGTAGCCCTTATTCTTCACCGATTGTTTTAGTGACTAAGAAAGATGGGAGTCTTCGGCTTTGTGTCGATTATCGGCAGTTGAACTCCAAAACCCGGCGTGATGCTTACCCGCTTCCCAGGATAGACGAGTCGTTGGATGCGCTTTCTGGGGCAAAGTGGTTTTCCACCCTGGATTTGGCCAGTGGGTATAACCAGGTTCCAGTTGCAGAAGCTGATAAATCAAAGACTGCTTTTTGTACTCCCTTTGGCCTCTTCGAATTTAATAGAATGCCTTTTGGATTATGTAATGCCCCTGGTACGTTCCAGCGCCTTATGGAGCGCATTTTTGGGGACCAGCGGTATCAGTCGGTCCTCCTGTACCTTGATGATGTCATTGTTTTTTCTGCAACTGTAGAACAACATCTGGGACGGTTAGAAGAAGTGTTTGCTCGGTTGCAGAAACAGAATTTGAAGGTTAAGTTGTCCAAGTGTCAGTTTTTCCAGGCCCAAGTGAGTTATTTAGGGCATGTGGTTTCTGCTGAGGGAGTGGCCACCGATCCGGCAAAGATAGAAGTAGTCAAGGAGTGGAGGCGGCCAGGCCACCTAGCAGAATTGCGGTCGTTTCTTGGCTTTGCAAGCTATTATCGTCGGTTCGTGAGAGGCTTTTCTAAGATCTCCGCCCCTCTGCATTGCCTTGTGGGAAGGCTTAGTGGGACCCGACAGAAGGGGAAGACTCTTCCTGTTCCCCTTTTGACAGCTTGGGATGAGGCGTGTGAAAACGCCTTTCAGACTCTGAAGGAGAAGCTTACCTCTGCTCCTGTCCTGGCTTATGCTGATTTCAAAAAGCCATTTCTTTTGGAAATTGATGCTAGCCATGGGGGCCTTGGGGCAGTCCTCTCTCAGGAGCAGGATGGAAAGGTGCGGCCAATCGCATTTGCTAGCCGAGGGCTGAAGCCCACTGAGAGGAACATGGACAACTATAGTTCAATGAAACTTGAACTTCTTGCATTGAAGTGGGCAGTGACGGAAAAGTTTAGAGAGTATTTGCTTGGGAATCAGTTTACCATCTTGACTGATAATAATCCTCTTAGCCACTTGCAAACTGCCAAGTTGGGGGCGATCGAACAACGTTGGGCCGCTCAGCTGGCTTCTTTTAATTTTTCTATCAAGTATCGCCCAGGAAAGAGTAACGGAAATGCGGATGCATTGTCTCGGCAGTATTTGGAGCGTTTTAGTGTCGGGACCGAGGTCCCATTGCTGGGACCTCCGACCGCTGTCTGCCAATCATCTAACACTGAGGCTCAGTGTGGAGAAGTTGTAGCATTACCTGGCCGCACACCTCAAGATTTGGGTCTATTACAGGAGGCGGACCCTATCATTGGCCCAGTCCGTAAGTTTTATCGAGAGAGGCGACGTCCACGGGCAGAAGAACGGGAGTCCTTATCCAGCCCTAGCAGAGCACTGCTGCGCCAATGGGATCGTCTCATTTGTTGGGAAGAGGTATTATACCGAATTGTCCATGGCCCAGGGGGGGGCCCGGAGACATTCCAGCTGTTACTTCCCCTGTGTTTGCAGGAGGAGGTCTTACGTAGTGTCCACGACCATCAGGGGCATCAGGGTATAGAGAGAACCCTCCAGCTCCTTCGGAGCCGATGTTTTTGGCCAAATATGGCGAGGGATGCTGAACGGTGGTGCCGGCAGTGTCGACGGTGTGCACTGGGGAAGGCTGTTCAGCCAAAGGTTCGGGCTCACTGGGGGACGTTGCAGGCAACCCAGCCTAATGAGATTCTGGCCATTGATTTCACCATCTTGGAACCTGCTAGTGATGGTCGAGAGAATGTGTTGATCTTTACTGATGTTTTTACTAAATACTCCCAAGCAATTCCCACCCGAGACCAAAGGGCCTCCACTGTGGCTCGGATTTTGGTCCAACAGTGGTTTCATCGTTTCGGGCCCCCAGCCCGTATTCATTCAGACCAGGGGCGAAACTTCGAGAGTAGGCTGATTCAACAGTTGTGCCAGCTCTACGGTATTCGGAAGAGCAGGACGCCGCCTTACCATCCGCAGGGTAATGGCCAGTGCGAAAGATTTAATCGCACATTGCACGACCTATTACGTACCCTGCCACCTGCTGAAAAACGACATTGGCCGCATCACTTATCCCAGTTGACTTTTGCGTATAATACGACACCACATCAGACGACGGGTCACACTCCATACTACCTCATGTTTGGGCACCATCCAAGGTTGCCAGTGGATTTTCTGCTTGGAGCTGGAATGGAGGCCCAGGGCAGCGGTACCTTGGAAGAGTGGATACAGCAACATGAATGGAGTGTGAGGGTAACCCAGGAACATGTCCGGCAGAGAGCAGCCACATTGGCTAACCAGCGGAATCAGAGGCATAATGACACCGTGGATGATCCTGGACTGGAGGCAGGCCAGATGGTGTATCTGCGTAATCGTGTACCTGGGCGCAACAAGATTCAAGACCACTGGGACTCTGTGGTGTTTCGGGTGGTGCAAAGACCATTGGGCAATGGAGCAGTGTACACGGTGGCCCCGGTAGACGAAGATGGACCAGCTCGTCAGGTACACCGTTCCGAGCTGAGGGCAGTTCCCGAGGGGTTGCAACCTGGAGCAGAGGTGGTTTTCCCCTCTGCAGAACAAGTAGATGTACCTGTTGATCCTGACATCCTAGAGGACGGTGCCGAGGTGGGCATGGTTGGCCTGTATCCGGATGAGCTTCAGGATGCCGGTGGTTTGCCTCCTTCCTGGGCTCCTGCTGCAGTGGACATCACACCGGGTAATATGGTCCAAGCTACGAGACGTTCATCTAGAGCTACAGCAGGCCAGCATTCCAACCCTTACCGACTTCCCCGGGCAGTTGCTATCAGGATGGAAGAAGGGGAGTAGCCAGGTAGCGATGGTTGATGTGTTGAGCTGGGCTGCATCGTCGGGCCGCCGATTCATTTGGAGGGGGTGGGTTGTAGCCTGTGGGTAATGGGGCTGGTGGTGACAGCCATATATTTTTATCTTGTGGTTCCCTCCATCTTTTTGCTTGGGCGCAGTTATGCAGTCCTGCGCTGCCGCTGTTGCTAATTGGGGATTAGGACGGGCATTGATTGGGCCACCTATATATTCCCTAGTTGGGTACACCAGGGCACGTGGGGTCCGCTTGGCAGCAGGGCAGCTGATGCCGTTTGTAGGGTGGCAGCGTTTGGGCTGTCTCTGTTTTCAGGTACGTCTCGAGTTTCCTTTACGCTGCGTTAACTGATAAGTAGCGGACTAAGTATGCGTTTATCCTGTATGTCAGGATATTTTTATTGATCTGTTTGTTTTTTTTCTACTGGGTCCATGTTCTACCACATTGCATTGCAGTTCGGGGTAACCCGTGGCAGGTGTTGTTTAGGCTGTTTTAAACTGTTTACAGTTACCCAATTGGTGGTCAAGTACTGTTTTCTTCCGGTACCGGTTTATATGCTTTTTGATAATATTTATTTGGCTAGATGTATACGTGTTTATTGTCGTTTGTCGGTTTGTTAAACTAGTATTGGGTGTAGGTATTCGCTAGCTGCTTTTTAGCCATGTAGTGAGGGGTTTGTACTGGCGTAATATTTCACTGAATACAAGTATTTATTTGTGTGTTCTGATTTACAGGTTCATATGGCTGTGTTGTGTTGTTAGTTGCTGTTTTCCGTACAGTGTGAATGTGGTGCTGCTCAGTTTATTTATATATGTATTTTGTTTTCCTCTAGCCTGTGTGCGATAGCGCAAGTGTGGTAGACACTGTGAGACTGCTCTGTATGCCGCAGGCTAGAGTGGGTTTTATTTTCATTTCTTTATTCTTGTTAACTCTTTAGCCCCCCCTTCTTGTACCTTTAACCGGGCGTTGGGTGTACGGGGTAGCTTAATGCTTTAAGGGAGGACACCCTGGAAGGCTGGGTTTTCTAGCCTTTTGTATAAAACGTTTGCAGTGCCCACGGTGCGAAGCTCCGTTGTCCCTGCCACTTAAGGTGCCTGAGTGGTGAGGATTGCGGGGTATTTGATTGTTGTGTATACTAGGATAGGTGTTTGCACAGTCACGTGTGGTCGAGAAGTCCCAGTCTTTCTTTCCGGGGTGTTTGTCCTCCCTGGGTCAGCAGTCCTCTGCCCCAATGTTGTGGTGATTTTGTTTGTTTCTGTCATTACGGTAGGGATCAATTTGATTGGTGACTTAATCCAGTCATATGAGTGTATTAATAAAGACTGTATTTTATATTTTTTTGTAACATCTGTGTTTGTACTTATTTAAGCATTGGTCCCCTTGCTCTGGCACTGTGAGTCGGTGGATTGCAAGGGGTGGCGTAGTCCGTGGATAGACTGGGGTGCCACACATAGGCCTTTACGTACGTGTAACAGTTTTATTACTTTGTACATAATCTGTAGGGTTTTCATACTACCCCAACGCTTTTGATCCATATTTGTTATCCAATTTTAGGTTTTATAATAGAAAACAGATTTGCCGTACGATTTTTAATTATTTTTTTTTTGCGTGAGCGTGAGAATAGCGCCAGATGCGCTACCTACAGAGCCACTATTATAAGCGTCCTCATCTCATTTATCACTGTATGGTACCATCACCCGATGCTGCAATAAAACACAGGCTGAAACGTACCGTGTGATCAGCTAGGAGGCTGGCAGGCTAGGAGCATGTGCCTGCGGGGGTCCAGCACGACGCGAGAGCCGGGAAGCCAGCCAAAAACGTTGAGTCGGACTCACACCATCTCGCCCACTTCCTCTTCAGTCGGCACCACACTGTTCACAGGTTCCGCTCATTCAGCTCCAGGACCACCAGACACCTTAACTATTTTCTGAAAGCCGTAAACATCCTTAATAATCTTATACACAAGTCAGTGTTATACTTATACCGTTAACTCAATTTTCCGTTTTTCATTTTATTGCTGCTGCTGTCCAGTTGTACCAAATTTTATTGTGTTGCATCACCAGGTGAAATTCTTGTGTGCTTGTACATTTGGCAAATAAACTGATTCTGAACCAGACACGCACGCGCACACACAAACACACCTACAGTAGCAGACAATTATTTATCGTACTGTATCGCTTGCTGTGAACAATGAATGGGTTGGCCCTGTAGCACCGGGGGACAACCATGCTGCCACAGTAAGTTTAACATGCGGTAGACAAACATTTAAATCTAACCTCTATTTATTCTAAGCAAACTCATTATTTTAAAATGTTTAATAAAACTAGTGAGGGCTTTGCAACTCCGCACAGAACAGAGGTGATATCTTCTTGTAGCTCAGGTCTCCACTGGGTGTGTCCTGTCACATTCCAAAGACGTGGGTAATTGGTATCTTTCAATTGCCTTGTGTAGGATTGGGCACTTGCACATGGTGCACCCTGTGGGTGACTGATAATCATCCAGGATACAACGCTGCCTCATTCCCTATAGCAGGGGTCTCCATCTCCAGTCCTGGAGAGCTACTATCCAGAAGTTTTCTATCCTACTTGCTTCTGATGAGTTGACACCTGTTCCTGGTATTTATCCAAAAACAGGTGTGGCTCATCAGAAGTCAGGTTGGATAGAAAACCTACTGGATAGTAGCCCTCCAGGACCGGAGTTGGAGACCTCTGCCCTATACTATCTGCGCTATAGAATAAGCAACTTAAGACAAATATGAGTCTGTCACTGAACCTTAAACAATCTCAGACATATAAAAAGGGTGGACTCCTTCCAGAAATAAGTACGATACCATCACCTTAAACTGACTCGCACAGTATCCGGCTACCCCCATTCTCCATGGCCCTAAGCAATCCTAAAGCAAACCGTACAAGAAAAATCACAAGCTGCAATACAAGAAAATTCAAAAACTTAATTTTATTGCTGTCAGGACACTCTTACCCTAGGAAATGAGGCACATGCATGAAATTGCCACAGCAAAGTAAACATTCTGCCAAAACTACAAAAGAAAAAAAAAAATCTAGGTAATATAAAGGCAGCTATGATCTCAAGTCTATGCAGTAATTTAAACAGCATGCAGACTTTAGGATATCTTGAAATCACAGCAATGATAAACATTACTAATAAACTGTGCTGGTAGTAGGGTCTTGAACAAAAGCACATCTACTTGATCAACACTTGTAACGTCAGTTTGAAACCAAACTTTGGCAAATGGCCAGAGATACCCAAGTGCACTGAGTCAAGGTCAATATTGTCCAGCAACTGTGCACATAAGTTACATTTCTGAAAAATATGCTGTCCTGCATATTTTAAAGACAGGAATGAAAATAAGGGCACAACTGCAAAAGCTCAGTCCCACAAAGCGAAGGGGACTCAATCCCATACTTCGTCGTCGTCATTGGCAGTGGCTGCTGGGCTCTGGGTGATGGGCTGCAGCTTCTCCTCCTTCTGAAACGAACCTCCCTAAAAGACAACAGCCAGTCAGGGCAGGGACTACAGTAGGATTAAGCAGAAAATACTTCACCAGCAGACCATTATAGCCTCTTCCCCACTTGTGTCTCAAACTCACAACATTTACCGGAATCTGAACAAGCATGGAAAGTGCTTAGCATACTTTTCCAGTTCTTATACAGTAACATTATGACACTTGCACGTAGTGTGCATAGTTAAGGATTTTTATTTGGCAGCGAGGACCTTTTCTGAAAAAGGGACCCCAGAAACGACAGGGTAGCCAAAAACAACAGATGTAAATAAAAAAATGTTTCCAAAAAGACAATTGTTTTTACAGCAAACAAACCAGTGTACGATTCCAAAAATAAACTCCAGCATAAACACTCCCCCCACAAATTACAATGACTCCCAAACTGAAGTCTAATGTTCAGAAAAGTGTCTGTGAGGGATCAGCTGCCACCATTCAAGTACAAAGAGAAAAAGGTAACATACTTTGCGTGTATCGACAGAAGCGAAGGCCTTCCCACGTGGATTAAAGCCAGTTGTCCCATGTGCGCTGAATGCTATGTCTTCCAGCCAAGACGGTACTTCCTGCTGGGCCTTAAACAGAAACATGCTCCATCCAATCGTGTTGCAGCGGAACGTAAAACTGCCTGGGCCCAAAATTTAGAATGCATCTCTGGATAGGACAAGGTCCCACTTACCCTGGAGAGGACCTTCACCAGGGAGCGAGCCAGTGGGGTGTCGCACTCGGGGTCGAAGAATGACACCGCTCTGCCCGTGTTCCCACAGCGGCCCGTCCGGCCAATGCGGTGCACGTACTCGTCGATGTTAGTCGGGAGGTCAAAGTTGACCACGTGCTGGACGTGCTCAATGTCCAGACCCCGTGTGGCGACGGAAGTGGCCACCAGGACAGGACATTTCCCGGAGCGGAAGTCACCCAGGGCTTGTTCCCGCTCTCTCCGCTCCCGGTCACTGCGACAAAGACATGACCAGCAGAGTAAGCACATACTAAGCTCTTTGGCCGCCGTCACATTAGGGGGTTTTGTGACCTGCTGATTTTTTAATCAGTCACCAACTCTGGCAATTTAGTAAACTGCTGATTGCGTAATTATGACACGACACAAAAAGTTTTCTGCCTCTGCTCTGTCTGGTTAGTGCTACTGAGGCTGAGTACTTGGCAGCAGGTGTTTCATTTTTAGGTAGTAAGCATGGTAGTAAGCATGCATGGTCAAAGCAGAATCTGGGAGGGAGCCCTGTCAGCTTCAGAGAAGGGGTCCTGTACATTCGTTATATGCATTTATGATGCAGTATGTTAATTTGTTGGGATGCGTTACCACTTTAAAACAATACGAAAAAATTATGGGTATTGCCCATCTCATGGTGAAGAAGTACTTCAGTAATAAAATGCATCAATGACATCACTACAAGTAATATTCTTGCTTTTTCATTAGTAATATCCCTGTGAAAATGCATAAAAATATATTCACCACTTGCTTCTTACACACGACTGACCTCCACCAGTCTAGTCAGGAAGTGATGTTTTGGCAGAAGAAAGATCAGCAAAATAAGTCAACACACAAAAACACAAGACAGAAAATGTGTCATGTAGGAATATCTCATCCACTAAAATGTCTGGTCAGAGCTACTAATGAAAATTCAATTCAAAGCTGAGGATTTAACTTTTTGGTTTTAGACTAATACTTTGAATCTTTCAATAAAATTTTGGGACATGATGAAAGGAACCGGAGCCGGGTTCGTCTATATTTGAGCCCTGCTTTTGTGGTACTTCAGGGCAGCATAATTTGCAGGTAACACTAAAACGGATATCTTTTGTAAAAGTATTTCCGTACTGCTTAGTCTGTTTATCATCTTCAAACATGGCTGCTTCCTCTGGATGTCCTGTTGCATTGTAAATGGCACACAGACACACCCAGGCATCAGATACGTTTTTAAAAATGCCACTAATTTAAAATATAAATTCTTCAAAGCCAAACAAAAGATAGGCAAAGAAATCTAATAGTCAAAGATGGCTTACAGACTTACTATTGAAAATCTGGTACACATTCTGAAACCAAATTGCCAGCGACTAGTCCAGTATGACCAAAAGCTTCAACTGGTAAAGTTATTAGTTGACTAGTCGATTGGGAAGCAAAATTCAAGAAATACGCCCAGTTGGAACCATGAGAAAACCCTGGTGTTTGACAAATCTGCCTACTGCCAGAACCGCACACATGCCAGTCTGACGGATGACAGCAGAATGACTCGGACCATATCAGATCACTTTCTCCAATGAAGCGTTACTAATGTCAGGGACATGTTAAAACCTGTCAACCTTGCTTGCATACAGTAGCAAGGGCGTTCCAGAGTTGTCAGTTTAAACTGAGAGTCTGCAGCTGAATTCTGTAGCTCATTCACCTTTATTCGTGGCAGGTAGAGGTGGATGGTATAAACTATTTCTATACATACAGTATCTCTCTCTCTCACACACACACACACACACACACACACCATGCTGAACAGTCATGCAGGCTCAGGCTTTGTCACCACCAGCCTGCACCAGCATAATCCAGAAAATGTCAGAGTCCATGCTGCTTAAATGAAGTATTGGCTGACAGTGCTGGGCACATTTAAGAGGACTTGGTTTAAAATAAATTTACAAAAAATGGAACTTCCATCATATGGAATTTGTGATTTAAAAACAGACAAGCAGAAAAAGATAATCTGCAAATTATGTCGGGCAACAGTGGTTGCCACTTGTTCTATAACCTCAGAACAAAACATCCTGCTGTACTTGGTCAATTATTTGCAGTTTGCAGCTTGAATTTATCGATTTCATCGTTTTTCAGAGATGGAACTTACTTGAGAACAGGTTTTGTATCATTTCTATTATTGCAGTTTGCGTTTGCACAATAAATGTTCTTAAAATACCAGTGTACTATGAAATATGTCCGGGTAATACAGTTAAGAGTACAGTAACTGCTATGCAGTTCACACACCAGTGCATTGCCCCTTCAGAAGCACATTGTTCAAATTAAGAAAAACAAATATACAGCAATATATACACCGTTACCAACAGTGCTGCAAATTATAAAGTGATATAAATTTTAGGTTAAACTGCCCAGCCCTAATGGCAGGCATCCAGTTTTGTTCTCAGAACCCCCCCTGACACCCTCCCCATGATTTCCCAGGGGAGAGCCCACTGCTCACAGATCTTTCTGCAGTTTCTACTGGATTTAAAACGCCAATTTTAAACATTCACTGTCTGATACATCTAGAGGAGTCCTGTACAGCACGGTGCTCATAAAACTTTCGTGTGGGGCGCTGTGTTAATGCCCGTAGGACAGGGGACCATGCCAGTGCCAGCCAGAAGCCTGGCACGATACACTTACCCATGAATGCTTGTAGCTGATATGTTCTCCTGACACAGAAATACTGCGATAAAATCCGCTTTTCTCTTCGTCTCTACAAACACCATTGTGCGCTCTGTGCCTAATTTAAAAAAAAAAAACACATTTCTGCCACAACAGAAACCCAAGGCAACCCCACAGCAGTAAGGAATACACCCTCTCTCTTCACAACTAGACCTAACAAAGCAAATAATGGATTTTACCATTTTAGCACCAGAGATATGGCTGCTTGAAGTTATGACTTCAGTCCACGGCTGCGAGACATTTTCAAAGTACTGACAGAATTTTCATCTTATATCCTTATTTTGGGTGTTAAAATTAGGACTGCCAAAGTCTTCTAATGAACACAGTGGAGTGAAAAGCTTGTCATGGCTGCTTTATCTGATCCATGGAACACTGATATAGGTGTAATTTTCTTTTCATTTTTAGACTGATGTATGGAAAAAATACATTTCTATACTGAATAGTAGTACATTTGCCAACAGGGAAGGAAACATAATACTTGCACTTCACTTTGACCATAATGTTTCAATAGAAGTGTTTGCGAAACCTGAAATGCTTCCAACTTCGAACTGAACATTTCACTCACTACTGCCCAACACTACCAGCTGCTGTTTTATCAGAGGAGCAAAAGAATTTCTGAGAGCTTGGTCTTTTTAATCCGCGGGGCGTTATTTTTCAGACACACGTAAGGACAGAAGCCTATGGAGAGGAATGAGTACCGGTTGTGTTCAGCAGCTCCAGAAGCTGACCCCTCTTTGAGAATTGGGAGACCTGAATTAGGTTCTGCTCCACATCACTGCAGGCACCACCGACTTGCCCAACAGCCAGGAAGAGGTAGTCAACCTTAAAGAAGTCGGCAGCAAGCCTACAGGAGAAGAAACAGTCTCGAGGGCATTCCCTTCCCCTGCCAGGAGTAACCCCCCCCCACCCCCGATGCAGGAACTCAAGCACTGCTGAACACGATATTGTACACGCAAGTCTGGGATATCATGTTAAGTTGTATGTTAATTCCCTTCCCCCTCCCCCCCAACGGCCACAATTGTACTTCTGGATGTCATCAGGAAAGGTGGCGCTGAACATGAGGGTCTGCCACTGCTCTTTGGGGGGCATGCCAGGGGAGGACACCAGCCGGCGCATGTCTGGCTCGAATCCCATGTCCAGCATGCGATCGGCCTCATCCAGCACCAAGTAGCGAATCTTGCTCAGTCCCACCTGAGAAGGTCACATCCCCAGAAGCTCAAATCACTATTACTCACAAAGGCAAAATGCATAAAGCCGATCATATTTCCAACAAGCTTGTCTTTAAAACTGGATCTCTGTTTATATGGATCCTTCCGGAGCTGACAACTGCATAAAACTGCATCAAAAACCTATGCTGTATTATTCAGGAACAAAAAGAGGGATTGGATCTACCAAGCTGCTATCCAATTATTTGGTTCATCTATCAGTTTAGTACCTTTCCTTTGCCAATAATGTCCAGCAAGCAGCCAGGAGTGCCACACAGCACATTGCAGCCACGGAACACCTTGCATATGGTGTAGCCTGTGCTGATGCCCCCATAGACGACAGGCCACACGTATGTCCTGTGATGAAATCAGCGCAAAACACAGCAACTTCTGCTTAAGAAACAGGCTTGCTTCAGACGTCCTCTCAGGACAGTCGGCACCAAAAAAATGCTTAACAGACTGAAATCAGGCTCAACTATATCTAGGACTTTAAAATGAAAAGATGATACATGTAGCTGTGGAGGGGGCAGTTGAAGAAATACCCATAGGCAAACTTTCTAGCCTCCAAATTGATTTGGTTGATGAGCTCGCTGGTTGGGGCCCCGATGATGACCTCAGGCTCCTGGATCTTGCTGAAGCGGTTGGCTGCCACCCCGTCTGTCATCAGCTGCTGGAGTATGGGCAGCAGGAAGGCAGCCTAGTGTGGAGAAGGCGTTTAGAAGGTTCCAGATGCATCGGGACCAGATCGGGACCTGGGGGTCCACTCTTCCCTGTCCAAGCCGTTACGACAGAAATCCATGCAATACTCCACTTGATATTCCTTACAATGTTACCATTTAATGTTGCTCATTATTTGTTACAATTTAAGTGTGTATATATATCTAATCTAAATGACTGTTCAACGACTGCAAACCTGCAATCTCCTTTCAGGATTAATAAAGGATCTATGCACCCAAGCAAAGCTCTTTAAGCTTCTGTCAAAAACAGCTCTCATGTGGGCTGGGTGTGAGCAAGATACCTTAAGCTTGCACTTCCCAAGTTACTGTATATCACTTTCACAACCAATGATTAAGAGCATCTGAAACATTTCTGAATATATATTTATCATCATCAGGGTAGGGAGCATTCCCTCCCACTTTAGGGAGGCAGCCCGTCAATGTTCATCCAGAACGCCAAGTCACTGGAAAACAATGGAACAATGGAAGCCATAATGGTCCCAAGTGGGGGCAGTGACCAACCCAAGCCTGGACACACTGAATCCTTCCTCTAACTTCCTCTAACTCACCGTCTTCCCAGAACCGGTTTGCGCACATGCCATTAAGTCACGTCCCGCCTTGGCGATAGGGATGCTGTACTTCTGGACCGGCGTGGGCTTCACGTAGCCCGATTTCATGACGTTCCTGCTCGATGACTCGCAGAGCGCGGCCTCTTCAAATGACTATCACAGTGATTCAAGCACAAGTTTCAAGCGGAGCAACTGCACTCAAAACAAGCCACAAAATTTACTGGTACAGAAATGAACGTAATAAACAGAAAAAAGTCATTCCAAAGTAATTCAGTGGTCAAACTGTAAATTATGCAATTCAAGTCATATCAGTGGCCAAATGCCTGTGGTCTGGACCAGGGTGAGTAATTGGAAGACAAATGGCAATATACTATTGGAAAAAAGCCGCATTTAAAGGTAAGGTAATAACATTTTAAAATGCTGCCCAACCTCCACAAGAGCACTTACCACAATGGCCGGTGGTGGGTTGTGCCCGCTGATCTCCACCAGCATGTCATTATATGTGTCAAAGTTGATACCCGTTTCATAGTGGGCAAAAATAGAGCTCTCCTCTTCAGGAGGGAGAGGAGGTACATAAATAACCTTTGGACCTGGTAGACAAGGTGAGTCGACAAAACTGGATTAGGAGAAACAGCATATAATTTATCCCAAGAAACAGAGTTCCAGCAATCAAACCACAGTTAGTGGCCTAATGGTTAGGGAAGTGCACTTGTAATTGAAAGATTGCCGATTCGAATCCCCGAACCAGCAAGGTAACACTGCGGTACCCTGAGCAAGGTACTGCCCCCAAGCACTGCTCCCCGGGCACTGAATTAGCTGCCTCCTTCTATGTCAACAATGACCACCGATCACCAAAATACACCGGCATACGAAATCCATCCATAATTCCAAACCACTTATGACCAGCAGGATCATGGGAAGAATGCAGCAGGCCTGGAACCTATGTCAGGCAGCACAGGGAGGGCAGGGAGTTTACAGGCCCATTCAGATGCCAGTCCTTGGCACACACACTTGCATGCACACACAAAGTTAGCTTAAACAAAGTTAGCTTAAACGCAAATATTTGCACCATGGCTCCACCCAACATGGGGAGAAAGCTTCACAGCCCAGACAGTGGGGGAGCAGGCTCCTAACACCAGAGGGATAAGCAAACAGTGCTACCCACTGAGTAACCTTATCACCGCCTATATCCCAATCCACTTCCAGAAAACACACTTTCTGAGGAATCTACATGGGGAGGGTGAGGGGATGTTAGGTAAAAAAGCAAATATTAAAAATATTTTTTTTAAAAAGACCAATGACAAACCAAACAGAACCTTTTGCATCAGAAAACACTTCCTCATCTCTTCCTCGATATCCTGGTTGGGAAGGAAAAAAAAAAAGTTGTGGTAAAGGAAGGTGGGGAGAGAGAACAGAGGGTGAGTGCGAAAGAGAGAAAGAGACTGACCTCCCCCTCCAGATCTCCCTCTACTGCCTCTTCCTCCACCCTCAAAGGAGCCCCCTGTGATGAGCAACATTTCCTGTCAGCATCCCTTCCAAGTAAAGCAGCCTGCACAAGCTCAGCGCGTGACATATGGTGAAGCACGGCCCTCACAACCGTGAGCAGAGTTCCCAGGAATTTGGATTGTGCAAATTTTGAAATGAAACCAATTTTGCAGTTCGCTTAAGTATAGGTACATTACAATGCTTTCATTTTCACGTATCCCATCTTGCCACCTTTGTTTGAATCACAAGCTTCTCTGTTTTCCTCACAGTGTTGGCCATTTATCCAGTACCTGGGGCATTTCTCGGGCAGTTAAGGGCCAAACAGAGATGTGACTGAAACTGGCGACGTTCCAATTACAGGGCCCGACTTAAAACTGCGTAAACATTTGAAACGAAGAACAGTGCTGGTCAATGGTTGATGCATATATTCATAGCTTTTGAAACTGTACTTCCTGTACAAAATTATACAATAACCCTAGGGTTTAATTTTACAATTTTATATTTAGACAATCACAAATAATATGACAGCAAACGTTAAAAAATAGTCTAAATTTGATTAAAACTGAAGGACACACAGCAGTACCCTGGTTATGAACGAGATTCGTTCTCTATGCATCTTTAAGCTGAATTTGTAGGCAAGTCGGAATATTTTCACAAGTGACAGAGAAATGTGTGATTTCGTTATTACAAACCAATGCATTTCACAGTTCTACCAAATGACAAGGTTTTGAGCACGTACAGCTCAAAGTCAGGCATGCAGCCGTATAGACAAGTAAGCTTAAGTGCCCATTTCTGCATTGCATGACATCCTATTTGAGGCTTCAGGTGGGAAGCCTCTGGCCAGTCAGATATCGGTAATTATTTAACTGCCTGGGAGAGCTGAAAACAAGGCCTGGATTTGGAACCAAGTGCCAGATTTGAAGAGCCCTGCTGTATATCACATGGACTTCACGTGCAACCTCAAAATTACCTGAGGGGGCACTGCTGAACCCTCCTCTGCTGCCACCACGTGACCCCCCACCTCCTGCAGAGCACAACAACAAAACGCACAGATGACTAAGGCTTCCATCAATTTACTACACTGCAGGCTCACTTTACAAGCTGAAAGCTATGCATTAGGACTTAATTGATGCCATTAAAAACCATCACTGCCTACGAAAGGAGGAAGACGAAAGTGAAACTGGGGCTGGAGAACTTGCCTCGACCTCTGGCTCTTCCCCCATATCCACCTGGAGCACCACCCCAGGAGCTGTCCTCATTACCTGAGGAGCGACACTGAGGTTCACATCAGAAGCCAAAAGGAGCAAAATAACATGAAAGAGGCACGCTTGTCATTTCGCCACAACAAACATCTGGCCCTGGATCCTAGTAGCATTCCTGCCACGCACCAATAAACATTTGAGAGGCTGCTTACAGGAAACCACGTGACCTGCACCAGACAGGTTACGCTGGCTGACTCATTATAAGAACATAAGAACATAAGAAATTTACAAACGAGAGGAGGCCATTCGGCCCATCAAGCTCGTTTGGGGAGAACTTAGCTAATAGCTCAGAGTTGTTAAAATCTTATCTAGCTCTGATTTAAAGGAACCCATGGTTTTAGCTTCCACTACACTAGCAGGAAGACTATTCCATACTCTAACTACACGCTGTGTAAAGAAGTGCTTCCTCAAATTTGTTTTAAAATGTTCTCCCATTAATTTCCACTTATGGCCACGAGTTCTAGTATTTAGACTAATATTGAAATAGTCATTTGGCTGAACAGCATCCAGACCCGTTAGAATCTTATAGACCTGAATCATATCCCCCCTTAGTCTCCTTTGCTCAAGGCTGAACAGATGCTTCCTATCAGTTAGCCAGTTTTTGATCCAAGCTGCCACAGTTCCTAAAATCCCTGTAGCTTTAAGCTTTAGCAAGAGCCGTTTGTGGGGGACAACATCAAAGGCCTTCTGGAAATCTAAGTAAATCACATCATAGGCCTTTTTGTGATCAATTTCACTTGTAGCTTCCTCAAAGAACTCAAGTAGATTCGTTAAGCAGGATCTACCTCTCCTAAATCCATGTTGGCTATCCTTTATAATGTTATTTGCATCTAGGTAATCTACCATTTTCACTTGAATTATAGCTTCCATTATTTTTCCAGTAATGCTAGTTAAACTGATTGGCCTATAGTTTGCTGGATTACTTCTATCCCCTTTTTTGAATATGGGTGTTATATTAGCATGCTTCCAATCTGACGGTACCACACCCGCAGATAACGATTTCTGGAATATTAAAGTTAAAGGTTGGCTAATAATATCCCTCATCTCTTTTAAGACTATAGGTAAGATGCCATCAGGCCCCTGCGATTTATTTATTTTGAGTTTAGCTAGGCTTAGTATCACATAAACCTCAGTTATACATATATTGGTCATAGACGATGCTGTATTCGTATTAATTGGTGGTAAGTTACTTGTGTTCTCTATTGTGAACACCCTTGAAAAATAATCATTAAACTCATTTACCATATCAATTTCGTTATCAATTATAAGTCCCTTACTATCCTGCAAATTAGTAATTTCAGCTTTTAGTGCTCTCTTGGAGTTAAAATATTGGAAGAAACCTTTACTGTCATGCTTAGCCTCCAATGCAATTTTTCTTTCTACATCCCTCTTTGATAGCCTAATGTCATTTTTTAACTCTGCCTGTAGACTTAGATACTCCTGCTTGATTTTGAAATCATTAGTTATTTTCCAATTGTGGAACAGAGCCCTTTTCCTCCTGACTTTATTCTTAATTTCCTTAGTAAACCACCTTGGTTGTCGTTTCCTAGATTTAGTTTTGCTGGAAACAGGTATGAAGTCCTCTTGCACTTGCAACAATGTGCTTTTAAAAAATTCCCATGCCTCTTCAACTGTTTTGCTATTTAACTCTGTCCAGTTTACGGTTTCTAATTTCCGTCTCATACCATTAAAGTTAGCCTTCCTAACATTGTATACTTTTAATTTAAGACTTTGCTCTTCGGACACTAAAATTAACCTCGAATTTAACCATGTTATGATCACTACCGTACAATGGGTCTAAAACCTCTAATTTTCCAATCCTATCCTGGTTATTACAGAAAACTAGATCAAGAAGGGCTTCTCCCCTGGTAGGAGTATTAACAAACTGAGTAAAAAAACAATTCTGTACTAATTCCACCATCTCAAGTTCATTTACTGTACAGAAGAGCCAGAGACTGTGTCCCACTGTATCCCAGGTAAATTAAAATCACCCATAACCACCACATCATTTTTATTACTCATAATCCTGATATCATCATATAATATTCTGCTTTCCTCTACAGCTACATTAGGTGCCCTATAACAAACCCCGACAATTAGGCCATTTGAATCTTTAGCATCAAGTTTTATCCATACAGCTTCTGAATTTTTATTTTTATCAGTGAGATCCCTTGCCTGCAAGTTTTCTTTTACGTATACTGCAACACCACCTCCCTTCTTGCCTATCCGGTCCATACCATTATTCCATATCTACATCACCATCTTTTTAACAGGAACCCAATTACAGGAATAGCACCATTATTAGGTTCCAGCACTTCAACTCCCTTTAAGACGGCAAAGCCAGGTCACAGTAAACTGGATGTCTGGGAAATTGGGGTGTGTGTTTAAGTGCTTTCTGCTGGTGTAAATTCCTACCTTTATGTTTTGGCACCTGGTTTGAAATCATTTCATATGCCACTAGTCAACTAACAGACTTTCAGTTTGCAAAAGTAGAAATCCCACAAATCTTTCCATAAAAATACATCTACGAACTATTATAGCTACTTAAAAAGTAACCCTTAATGTTAGCACATGACTGTAAATTTAATCATTTAAAAAACACTGGATGCAGAGTGTATAATACAACATGCGTGAATCTGCTGCAATAAGCGAATAAAACTATTACTGCACTTACCATTATTTTCACCATCTCCATCACAACTGTCCTCATTGTACACTTGAGGTCCTTTTCCTCCAAAAGATTTAGCATTATCCAAATATTCCAGAAATTTAGGTTACCCATTACATTCATAGGTTAGCTCAGAGATAGACAGGAAAGCAAGATGAACATATGATCATAAACTCTAGGCTTTGTACACTGGCAGTTTTAAATCAATAATCAGTATAGAGAGAGAACAGAAAGAGCCAGTAAAAATCCCAAAATGTATTAGTCCAATCAAGAAATAAAGCTTATTTCCACAATGGGAAAACATCATGTATACATAAGTTTAACACTTCAATTGCTTACATAACGAAGATTTTTTTTTTATTATTATT
The DNA here is from genome assembly GCF_048594095.1 of Paramormyrops kingsleyae. Classification (NCBI taxonomy): domain Eukaryota; kingdom Metazoa; phylum Chordata; class Actinopteri; order Osteoglossiformes; family Mormyridae; genus Paramormyrops; species Paramormyrops kingsleyae. The sequence goes on along the minus strand of NC_132820.1, from coordinate 21,606,836 downwards.
ATTTGGCTATGGGTACATCAGAAACAAATCCCTTTAATCAACTGAAAATCTTCCCCAAAACTCTCAAATGTTAACTTTCACTAATGTTTCTTAGCAGTTATATTTAAAAAAATTAAGAGAGAGAACCTGAGGCACTGGAGCCCCTGTACCCTCCACCTCCTCCCCTCGAGCCCCTACCTGTAAAAAAACAAAAGGGGGGGGGGGGAGGCTTTCAGCAAGTGATTCTGTACTTCTGAAATCCAGGGGCAACATGCTGTAAATAAAATATAATCCCCCGTTCATCCTAAAAGACCCTCACCACTGCCCCTTCCACTCCCGCCAAAGCTGCCTCCAGAACTGTTCCAAGAACTGCTTTCACTGCCTGAACACACAACAGCAACATGTAAGAAAAAGAACAAACAACAACCTTGAGTGGAAGGTCCTACATTAAATAACTACACATTATAGAAAAACAGCAATGCCCAAGTAAGCACTTTGCCTTTGGAACGCAAGTTTGTACATGATTCTTTTCAAAAGTCAAAATCCATGTTATCCACACGGGTTGTAGAGTTTGCATTCATCCACCAATAGCTGTACATCATCTCTTTGAAAACAAAGTATTCCACCGATACTGCAGACATGGATACACAAAAAGCACAATGACCCACCGTTAAGGCTCCCATGACTTTTACTCTGGTAATCACCACTGTTCCATGAGCTTATGGGAGCTGCAAGGGAATACGAAAGGGAAAAGCATAAGGATCAGCTTTTAGGCAAACTCAGCTCACCTGCATCGCATTAAGTACTGAACTCTTGGCACTTCCAACCCAGTAACCTTAATAGGACAAGGTCTCAAATAAAGAGTCATAAGGGACATACGCTTGGATCCCAAATAAGATGAGCACCCAAGGTGGTACCATTCAATTAAAGTGCAGATCTTCATTGAAAAGTCTTCACACTCACATAGAGCAGGAGCCCTACAGATCACACAACGTCAGCTGTGTGTATTTCCTTTAAGCACCAAGCAGGTCCATGGTGCCCAACCTTTCATTTCACACCAAATGCTGCAAGGCCCCTTAACCCTCTGGAGTCAGCGATCCCGCCGGTGGGATCGGACAGAAATTTCGCCAAACCGTTTAAATAACACTGCGAGTTTTTGTCATATACACATTTAAAAAACACCCTCAGAAACCTTGGATGGTCTACTTTTCAAATATATATAGGCAGAAACTAAATATATTCGTACAGCTTCGTGATACAAATAGAAAGAACAAGAGTGACTGACTTAAGCGTCTGCGTCTCGAAGCAGCTCTGATCGGCCACTCACTTGCAAATCGCGCTATTCGCATGATAACATGATAAATCGACAGTTAGTATTGGGTAAACAAATACGTGAATACGCCCATTGTGATTGAAATAAACAAGAGCACATGTCTGGGTAGTGTTTACACTGATCGGCTACAATATAGCACACGGATACGTCGCTGCCGCTGAAGCTTTGTGCCAGTGTTGCCACTTTCAGCAGCGAATCTCACACCTGTGTTCATGGCTCAGTGGGCTAAGCTTGTATGCCTGTAATTATACGGTCACCAGTTCAAATCCAGCCTATTGAGAAAGTGAATAGCGATCTTCAGCTAAGAGCAGTACTATACACCCCCGATGCAGGTAAAACAAAGAAAGGTGACATGGTTTATTTTTTGCCGATTTAACCTAATTTTAAAAACTTTAATACTTCTGACAATGAGACTTTTGAAAAGAAGACAGATTAGGGATTTAGTCAGTGTTTTTTTCATGATTCTACATAATGATTTCAGCGAGATATAAACTGAAATACACAAGAAAGATATGCGGTTGACAATGCCCTCGTCCCCAAAGCGTTAATAATAGTGAATTATTTTATTTCTGTTAACTCTGCATAGGCACTGCATCTTATTTATATGGTCACAATTTTTCATTTTTCATTCCATCTATCAATAAACTGGGAAAAGGATCTTATTGTTGCTACTTTTCTTGCGTTTCAAACTACCTTTCCAAGGTTATGGGTGTGGGGTGCAGTGACATTCCAGACTGATGGGCCATTGACAGTATGCAAACTACTACAGGTGTGAGGACACCTATCTCATCAATATTCATTGTGCAGGCCACTGACTTTGAGGAAAAAGAGTGTCACTCTAAAGTTCTAACACTTTAGTAATCAAACTACATAAAATTTCAGAATGTCACTTTCACCTATGTGTAGCCAACCCCTGGGTCTATAAGCTTCAGAGCTCAAAAGTCTTGGCTAGAAATGTCTATAATGTGATTTTTTACAATTTCTGAAAACAGGTTTTTGGAAAGCATATGTTTAAAGTTGATTTTAACAAAAAACAGAATAAATATTCTAAGTGGTGTCAGATTATTTGTGCCGAGTTTGTGCTGAATAAAAGCAAATGTAACACTTTGGGATAAATGTTTTTTAGATAGGTGAAATATTTTAAAATGTCAAGGCATGTTCTCACTTACACTCTAGGTGCAACTTAGACACATCGTCAGTGTTGTATCCTGGGTTCATTGGGTGTTTCGGGTCTCACAACAGACACCCCCGCCCAGGTGACCCAGCCGGGGTTGATCAGGCCCCGGCTTGTGTCTAAGTGGCCTGTGTAGCCCACGGATCCCCCCGCTTGATCCACAGCCATCTTGACGCCTTTTCTGCTGCGTCAGAGATGTTTCTAATGGCTTTCTTGTTCTGCAACCCTTTCACTCCCAACAACTTGAGTGCCCTGATGAGAGACTGGCCGACGAAGCCTCTACACCCGACCTCAATGGGGTTGACTCGGATTCTCCATCCTGCGCTCCGACATTCGCCTGCCAGCTCCTCATACTTGGCCCTTTTCCTCTCAAAGGCCTCCTCCATCCGGTCTTCCCAGGGAACAGTCAGCTCCAGTAGGACCACTTGACTCGTTGTTTCAGAGACCAGGACTATGTCTGGCCTGAGTGTGGTCACTACGATGTTCTCTGGGAACTTGAGCTGTCTCCCTAGGTCGACCTTCAGCTGCCAGTCCTGAGCTGTTGCCAGCAGCCCCCCTGCCTGGCTCCGGTGCTGTTGTGGCTTCTCCCCAGCACTAACAAAAGCAATGGGCTGCCATGTTGGTTGTTGGTACTTACTGCTGGAGATCCCTGTACTGATGACCTCAGCGATGACCCGCAGCACTTGATCATGGCGCCAGCGGTAACGCCCGTCTCCAAGTGCCCGGGGGCAGCAGCTCAGAATGTGCTCCAGTGATCCGGCTTTCTGGCAGAGAGGGCATAACGGAGTCTCGGCTAAGCCCCAGCGGAAGAGGTTGGACGGGCTTGGGAGTACATCATACACTGACTGTATGAGGAACTTGATCCGGTGTGGCTCAGATCTCCATAGCTCTGTCCACGAAATCTTTCGGTCAGCTGCCTCTTCCCATCGAGTCCATGCACCCTGCTGTAACATCCCTACTGTCCTACTGCAGTGGGCTTCCTCCACCCCTGCTCGGATCTCCTCCTGAATCAGCTGTCGCCTTTCCTTTCCCTGGGACTTACTATAGAGAGGTCTTGGATTGCTCCCTAGGCCTGCCCGTCCGACTGCCACTGTTCCCACCAACTCACTATGTCGCAGCTGTGCCTCAGCCTGATGTCAGACTACCCCGAAAGTGGCTGAGAGGCCTCAGACTCCAGAGGGTTAAAGTTTCCAAACAAGCACCCATGACAACCTGACTGGTGAAATAGGTGGGCAGTGAAGCGCCTGATAGCAGCACTAGCTTCATTCAGACCTGACCTGAAGAGTCAAGGAATGGGAACGACTTAACTCTGCACCTACCATTATTTACAATGTTGCCTCCAGAAGTGTCCTGCAAGGAAAACAGGATCAAAGCATAAGAACTATGCATTTTCAATACAGTTGCGAACGTATTGTTTTTTACAATATATATCAACGAGCTCAGATGCCTTTGCACACCTGGTTGTCTTCTTCCCAATCCTCCATGGTTTCACCAACTGTGCTGTGGGAAACAAAGATGAGTGTTAAGAGAAATATGTAATCTAAGATATCTAGAGGTTTTTTACAACCTCAAACAAACCTATTTACAGTAAATTTTGCTTAGCGGACAAAAATTCACACACGGAGCGGTTAAACCCACATCCATCACTCTAAATTAAAAAATGTTATACTAACTGTTAATAAATGTGAAAGTACTCGATTTACACGATGCCCGAGGCGCTGGTTTAGATAAAACCTTTGCACACCAAAATATCTAACCAGCACAAAGCGCAGAAACGCTGTGGTTCCGCTAACCTCCTCAAGGTCTGTTTTATAACTGGCAGCTATCTTGCAAAATTAAGCTTCCACCCATGGCCTGAACTCAAATGAGTCCGGTAAATCAGCCAACGACCCACGGGACACAAGTTAGCCAAGCCGGCGCCTGGCCTGGTCCATCCACACCTCGGTAACAAACCAGGGCGAAAAGGAGGTATTTGAGCGGTAGGGCAACAAAAAGCAACTCAGACAGAAACTGCACTCAAATCCCTTTTTCTAAATAATTAATATTTGACATTTTACCAGTAATACTAGGGACATAAACAAGGGACAGCCTGAGGATGTCCTTGGGAGGGCCAGCTCAATTTCCTTTATTGGGTACATTCTTAGGATGACCATGTTACTGACGTGCTGCTGTGGCCAACAGGTTACCCCATACTGTGGTCTGTGTGGATCCCAATGTCTCAGTGCAGTGATGGGGACACTGTACTGTAAAGTGTTGCCGTCCTTCAGATAGACATAAAACCGAGGTCCTGACTGTCCCAGGTTATAAAAGATCCCTGGGCATCTTTCCAAACAGTAGGGTTGGTACCCTGATGTTCTGGCTAAAATTGCCCACTGTTGCCTTATCAAATGTTACCTAAGGTGGCTTATCAAATCTGGCCTCCTAATCATCCCCTTTATCTAACTGGTAAATTCTCTCCTGCTCCTTCACCACCTTAGCTACTGTGTGGTGAGCGTAATGGGGCAGAACGGCTGATGTCACATCATCCAGGTGGGTGCTACACAGTGGAGGTGGCTGAAGTGGCTCCCTATTGCATCTATAAAGCACTTTGGGTGTCTATAGTTCTATATAATGTAACTTTCATTCATTCTTTCATGAAAAGTAATGAAATCCTTCAAAAACAATTCATTATGACAGCTTGCTGGAATAGCATTTAAATAGATATAATTTTGTCTTAATTATTTCTCTGTTTATTAATGTTCCATTAGGATGTCCAGAGGACAGCCACAGGATATCCTTCAGCTTTGACCTTCTTTGAAAATTTTTTTAAAAATTCGTTGAAATATATATTTTTATTGTAAGAACATTAGAAATTTTCTTTAAGTTTCTAATTTAACAAATGGCATTAAGAAAAATACAACATAAATATTAAGACAACACATTTTAAAGGTCTTCTTGTGAACATTTCATTCTGAGTCATCAGTATCGATGGCCGGATATTGCTTCCTTACTTCAGAACCTGTGCCCTGTAACAAAAGCATTTATGGAATGTTTGATCCCAATCCATTGATTACTTCATTACTGCTAATTAAAACTGTCAGCACAGGCGATAGATATCTCCTCCACTCTTCCTAGAAAATTCATAGCGATACCGTTAGCTCGTTCTGACAGGAATTTTAAATGTTGATTTAATCGGTTTAATACCAATGACACTAAAAAATAATGTAGGATTACGCCTAAATGTGTTTCAACCCATCGTATTTTATCACTTTATACACGTTAATATGATACTTAGAGGATTTTATTAAAGTTTTATGCACAAAGAAGAGTGTCGCGTCTTACCCGTGACAGTGCTTTGAACTGCGCGTGAGGGTGAGCGAGGGAGCGCGAGCCGCAAAAAGCGTCTCCATGGCATCAAGTACAAAAACGCAGCTGGCCTAAGTTTGAATCTGACTGCAATTCACTAGCATGTAGCATGCAATTCACTCGACAGCCATGCATATCCAGTCAGTTTTTCTATATTTATAAATACTGTTCCTGCGGGCTGTCATAATAAATTGTTTCTGAAAGATTTCTTTATTTTTCATAGTGGCACAGAAGAACGGGCTTCACTCCACTGTAAAAACTGTGATTGGGGTTAATTATTATCTAATAGGAGAGTAATAGTAATTATTACTCAGTAAAAACGTGTATGTGTCGTTTTAATTAAATCTAAGCAAAATTCAACAATTTTGAGATGTTCAGTTATTTAAATTTACACACTTTCGTTTGGGATAAATTAAGCAATGGTTTGTTGAGTAGATTTAACAAAAAATGTATGAGTACCAAGAAAATTTAAGAAATCTAATAGATTTAACTGATGAAAGCATTTTCATTTTAATCATTGTACACTTCCGCCCATAATCCTTTGTGCCACGTGCAGGACACACACGCTTCATGAGTGGACGATCTCCATTTTGTAAGAGGTAAGATTTCTTAATTTGTTCGAATATAAGACACGGTTTAAACAATAACGTATATCGGTTTTGAGTAAAGGTTTTAAACAGTATGATACGTCAAAATTAGATTAATAATGATCACTGTAATGATAGTATCGTTTTTTTACACAAATGGCAGTTAGTGGACTGCTAGCACAAGGTCACTTTCCAAGACTTCACGACTGTGTTACTGAACAGCTTTAACTAACCACATGTTTTACCGTATTAAAAAATATCAACGATATATTCCGATGAGTTTTAACGTCTTTCATCCACTTTTAAAAGTTCATGAAAAAGTTTTGCGCTCAGTGGTGAGTGATTTAGTTTAAATCATTTGTGCCGGATTTTGTCAGCCACAGTCAGTTTTTCGAAGCTTTTGTCTCGATGCGGTGGTTTTCAGTTGTGGTTAATGAAGCTAAAGTGACTCAGTCCAGCGACATAACTGTTTTTTCGCGTCATGCTGTCGGAGCCCCGTGACTGTGGCGTTATTTTTGTGCCACTATTCTGAGCGCACGTAAAAAAGAATTTCAGGTGCAAGTGTTGCATTTTGAGGAGAAATTTATTTTGAGTGAAGAAAAGCTAAATTTGAGTGAACAAAATTCATTGCTGCGTGCAAAAAATGTATTTCACCGTTTGCTATTATCCATACACACACACACACAATAGCAGCTCCTCTCGCTCAGTTTTTGCATTTGCGCTTGCTCGCAATGTGTTGCTTATACGCTCTCAACATTTCTGCCCGTGCGCGCTCAACTCTTTCTGAACACTGTTATATTTGTGCCACAAAACCAGCCAATCAGCCCTACCCTCAAACGAGGCAGTGGCGAAGGAACGCAGAGTGGCGGAGTTTGAAATATTACTCTTTCTGGGTCACAAAATAAACTTTTAAGATATTTCCATGCGAGAATGTAGCTGTGTAAACTTCAAATATTTGCTTGATTTGTCAAGACATCGCATATTTGCATAAGTGTTCTAACGTTTTGTGTTTGTTTAGAGGCGTTAAGTCAGTGTCAGTGAGTTTATATTTACTGTTAAGAGTAAATATCTCACATGAAAATTTGTAGAATCATTATTAGAAAATAACAGTAAACATCCTTATATGTTTTGAAATGTGTTAATCTATTGGAATGACTGCATATCAAGTGCTCACATTTGCAATTTTGAAAAAAGGGGGAAGAATTATCCCCTTTTTAATCTAATAAAGAGTTTCCTTGTGTTATATAGGAACCTCACCTTTAAAAATTTTTGCATTAATTTAGACATGTCTTTAACAATCTGCGTGTGTTTGTGTAAGTTTTTTATTTTGGAGACTGCTATTAATGATAATGTTGCTTTCCTTTCAGGTAATGGAAGATCCCTCAACTTAAATTCACCTGATCGGTATGTAGACTGTGCATTATAAAGTAAGTTGTGATACCATGTTGTATTAAATTAAACTAATGGTTTTGAAATTGAAGCAGCAGAAAATTATCAAGTTGACCCCACTTAATCTAACGTATTTGTTTTTGTAAAAATAATAAATAGAAAATAATTGCTTATTATTTGTAGGATTTTTTTTCTTCTTCTCTATAATCTCAACATCAAATGTGTATAGATACCCATGCTCTTACATTTGTCATGAAAAACTATTTAGATTCTTACATATATATTTTTCCATCACTTTAGGACCTGGCAAATGGGATGGCAGTGTAAGATATGCAAATCTTTTTCTACTACAAAGGGGAATCTACTACGTCATTACAGATTACAACACGCAACATTTGGTCGTGGACAGCACCAGCCATGTCTGTATGGCAGTTGTCCTTGCACATTTAAAACACAAGGAGCCCTTCGCACACATTTGTCCAGATACCATGCTGCTGAAGAGAGTCCAAGGCCTGGAGTGATCACTGCATTTAAGTGTTTGGCTTGCACTGCTTTTTGCTCTACTCAGAAGGACTATTTTCAACATATAGGAAATCACTTGAAGAGACACGAAACTGTATTTTGCGTTTTTAATGGATGTGACTTTCGCACAAATATATACAATACATTTCTAAAGCACAAAGGCAGGAGACATACATGTTGCTCCTTAACTGATTTTAAGAAAGAAGTCTTGGAAAGTCATCCTAGTCAGAACACTGACCATTCTGATGTCCCTGAACTCAACAGTGATGAATGCTCTAGTGATGTTGATCCAGAAAGTGCATCTTGTACTGTTCTTCAAGGACTGGGCTTACTTCTACTCAAGTTAGAAAGCACTTATAATGTTTCAGTGAGGTGCATTGATGCTTTGGTTGAAGATCTGTTCTATATTTCTTCTTCAGCATCTGTAGAGGCAGTTAAAAATATAATTGATTCAGCACTGAAATCTAACAAATGCACAGTTGACCACACTATCATAAAGGACTTGGCTGAACAGTTGTGCCGCTCTCATCCCATTAGCAGAGCTCTTGGAGCAGGCGGGCCACTTGGTTCAGCTTTTAAGAGAAATAAGTATTTTAAGGAGCATTTCCAGTTTGTGGATCCTATTGAATATATTCTTGATGCTGAACAAAAAAAGAGCTTTCAATATGTACCAGTTCTAAAGACTTTGCAAGAAGTACTGAAGAACAAAGATATTGCAGTGGAAGCCTTTTCGAGGTGCTCAAGTAGCACTGGGCATTTTAAGTCCATTTTTGATGGTAGGTGTTTTAAGGACAATGACTTCTATGCTGTAGAAGAAACAAGACTCTCAATAATAATTTATGTTGATGATTTTGAGGTGTGTAACCCATTAGGAACCTCTCGAAAAAAACATAAAATAACTGCAGTTTATTGGGTTTTGGCCAATTTGCCATTGAGATTACAGTCTGCCTTAACATCAATACAACTAGCTTTACTTTGCAAATCTGTTGATGTGAAACAGTTTGAATACAAAGTAGTATTGGATCCACTTTTGAAAGATCTTGTCACTCTTGAACAGGAGGGGGTTTTTATTTCATGTTTAGGGAGAAATATTAAAGGCGCCCTACACTGTGTTGTAGCCGATAACCTTGGTGCTCATGCAATTAGTGGACTTGTTGAAAGTTTTAACGGGCCATATGTTTGTAGATTCTGCCTTGGACATTCTTCAGAGTACCAGACATATGAAGTACGGTCTGGGGTCTTCCCACTTCGAAAAAAGGATGACTATGTTTTACACGTGCAAGCTGTCAAAGAAAATCCAAATTTAGTGCCTCATTTTGGCTTAAAGCGGTCATGTCCATTAACTGATCAACTTAATAATTTTCACTTTGTGTCTGGATACCCACCAGATGTCCTTCATGACCTTTTTGAGGGAATAGTGCCAAGAGAGTTAGCATTGTGTTTTCAAGTGTTTTTGAAGAAGCACTACTTCAGTTTGACTGAACTGAATAATATAATCACACGTTTTCCATATAAGGGCTCAGACAAATTGAACAGTCCACAAGCAATCCCTTCAAATTTTGCTGGTCGCAAAACTATAGGAGGAAATGCTCATGAAAACTGGGCCCTAATACGTTTGTTACCTCTCCTTGTTGGTTTACGTGTACCTGAAGATGATCCTGTTTGGCAACTTCTTCTGACTTTGAAGGACATTGTTGAGTTAGTGGTTGCCCCTGTTCACACAACACAAAGTATTGCCTACCTTGAATTTAAAATATCTGAACATCGTATCAGATATTTGGAAGTTTTTCCTGATCAAAGGCTCACACCAAAACACCATTTTTTGGAGCACTACCCTGCTTTAATAGAAAAATATGGGCCATTGGTTGGAGTATGGACAATGCGCTTTGAGGCAAAACACAGATTTTTCAAGCAAGTTGTGAGACACACTAACAATTTCAAAAATGTGTTGCTGACCCTTTCTACAAGGCATCAAATGATGATGACATACCACATGCAATCAAAAGAGGTGAAACCTGCCCTGCTTGTCACAAAAATATCCAGAATGCCTGTAGATGTGCTGCATCCAGACATACAGGCAGATTTAAGAGCAAGATCACCATCTCTGACTTGTGTGCAGCTTGCCACCACTGTCACCTGCAGTGGAACAAGATACACTGCTGGGATGATCCTGTCTAATGGTTCAACATGTGGACTACCAGACTTTGCTGAGATAATACAGATAGTCGTTTTGGACAATTGTGTATATTTCATTGTGAAGTTACTTGCTGCATGGTATGTAGAGCATCTGAGATCTTTTCAACTGGAGGACACTGGCAAGATCAGTCTTTTGGAGCAGCAGAAACTTGGTGACATGTGGCCCTTGGCTTCTTACAATGTGGGAAGAAAACGCTTGGTAACCCTGAAACGTTACATCTGCTGTGAATAATAGGTAAAAAAAAAACCAAAACGACAACAACAAAAACTTGATAACATGTACATCTCCCAAGTATTTGTTTTTTGCAACATTTGGTGTGTTGAAGTGTGCTTTTTGTTTTATAGTTTTATATCTCTACTATTGTATAAATGAAAAGTAATAACTAATTTTATTTAATTGAAGGGAAATTTAACTCTGCCCATTTACATTTTATTCTAGGTTGAACGAGATGGAGGCAAAGCTTCGTGTAATTATTGATGACCAAATCGAGAAGTTGGTTCTTCCATCAGGGATCCCACCAACATTGGAGGAGCTGCAGAGTGTTGTGAAGGATACTTTTGGGATTTCAAATGACTTCAGTCTTCAGTATTTTGACCCAGAATTTCAGGACTACTTCACTCTTCACAGAGCTGACCAGATAAAAGACAAAGACACTGTGAAGGTTGTTGGCATCACCCCGGTCATCCTAAGCTTGACTCCGGTTGATGACAGTTTTGGCAGCCCCTCTGGCCAACTGTCTGACTATGAGTCCTCATATGCTGAGTCAATTGTATCCAATGCAGACTCTGCTGCAACCACTTCTTCTCAGGACACCATTATTCTCAAAAGGCAGAAGACCACAGAACGTTGTGAGCCCTGGCCAAAACAGTTTCCCATTCCACAGTTTGCATATGAAACTGAGATGTACCTGGAAAGAGCCAATGAGGAGTATAAAAAGAATGGAAATCTTCTGCCCACCTCCAAAGTAAAGACTGATATTTTTGAGAAGTTGGCTGAAACTGTATTTACATTTACAGCCTATCCTTCAAGTGCACAGGTTAGTTATGTTGCTGAGGCACTTGTGACAAAATACCCTTGTCTCAAGGAACCTGGCTCTTTCTCAGGTTATTATGGTTGGCAACAAAGCATCAAATACAAGATGGCCAATTATCGTACAAAACTTAGAGGGTTTGGTGTTCCTGAGTTGACATGCAATGCCATGAAACACAAGAGTCCAGGTGACCAGAAGTCTGCAAATAAAGTGAAAAAGCCTCGGAAAGCAGAGGTAAATTACCTTCCGCCATATCCAGCAGGTGAAGATGAGGACAGTCAAGAAGAAGAGAGAATTCAGTTGCTTACTGAAGTCAAGAAAAGAGACAACAACAAAGTGATAAAAGAAAAAATGGCTAAAACATTTGCACATAGACGACATGAAATTGTCAACCTGTCCCCCAGCATTGAAGACATCAAAGCCAGATGGCCAGCTTTGTTTGAGGCATCTCATGTGAGTTCCAAATTCATTTTGGGTAGGCTTTTGGGTTTTTTTAATGTAATCTTTCAAGCTTCAAATAATTTGAGGCTTTATCGTGTTTTATTTGTCATTCAGCTGCAGGATGAGTTCTACAGGATCACCCTGGTACACCTTGAACCCAAATTCATGTCCATGCTGGATGAGTACACTCCCAAACTGTTGGCCCTTTTCCATTCCAAGGGGGGAGCCATGGGATTGAAGTTGCAGGCTATCATAGCCAAGGTATTTTCCACAGACATTTCAGCTTGTAATTTTATTTAAAGAATTATTTTGTCAAATTTCAAGAGTCATTTGCATGGTGCATAGCTCCACTAACTTGTTTGCATGTTTTTGTCAGTGCAAGAGGACGTCACTGATATAATTAACAACACAATTATGGGTTTCATGTTTTAATTGTATTTTAAATACATGTCTGTTCTTAGTAAAAAAAAAACCCAAAAAACCCCACAAGTACAGGTATTGCTGGGGTTTTGTTTTTTCCCAAGAAGGAAAAACCCTTTCTGACAATCATAAACTAAATTAAATAAAAAACTAAATGACTAAATTAAATTAATTTACTAAAACGACACATTTAAAGATTGAAGCATACAACTTGTTGAAGCATACAACTTGGAATTGTCTTTACCTATATAATGTTGACAATACCGTTTTGTTGACTGTCAGCACCCAGGCATGTGCATTAACATCAGCTACTTATCCCACATAATGTTCCATGTGATGATAATTTGATATTTAACAGTTTTTTTTAATACTGCCAATTCTCACAGTTTTGTCTTAATAAATGGTCACTTATCTGATGGTAATTTTTGGAATTCTTGCTCATTTTCAGTCACCAAGCAATCCTAGCAATAACATAACCAGAAATCTGGTTATTCAGTGCTTGATGGTGTACCTTGGGGAGTCCATTGATCAACTGATCAAAGAGTACAGTGTAAGTGTTGAAGTAGAAACATTATTCTGTTTTTGTTATTCATATGTGTTTGTGTATGTGTTTGTCAATTTTCAAATAATTTGAGATATTATCATGTTTTATTTGTCATTCAGCTACAGGATGTGTCCAGGAAATACAATTGTGTATATAATGTAGTTGCAGTTTGTCAGGACTAAAGACTGGCTAATATGACATGGTGAACAAGTCCTGTGGTTAAAGAATGCCTGCCTGTTGCTTAAAACATTGTGTTGTATGCCGAATGTTTCTTGCCCATAGACTACATGTTGCTATACTGTTCCTTTATAATATTCAAGTGTGCAATTACAGTCAGAAAAACCCATGTGTTTGTTGTTTCAGGATGCTGATGAGGACAGTGTGTCACAAGATCTTTCTGAACAGAGGATGAAAATCTACAAAATCAAGGCTGTTGGATCTGAGGAGGATGACATTGGCATTGTGCTGGAGGGTGTGAGAGTTATGCCTGAGAGAGATGGAGAATACCGCTTTTGTCAAAGTGACAGGTTGGGTCAAAGGTCACAAAGGTCAAATAAATCAAAAAGTGACAGGTCCGGGCTGCAAGCCAGGTGACGTCATGAGCTAGTGCGAGGTGGCAATTTTTTTTGGCTGTGAGCGAGTTGAGCGTTGGGATAGGGGTTTATTTGTATATAGTTTATTTATTTATTATAATTATTATAATTTAATTATTTATTATTTAATTATTTATTATTTAATTATTATTTATTTTTATTTGAGTAGAGTGAATTGTGTGCTTATGAGTGTGGTTTTTTGTGGGAATAGCCCCGTGCTACGAGGGTGCCGAGCAGGGGGACTGAGCAGGGGGGTTGGTGCGTTAAGGTCTCAAACACTGGGTCTGAGTGGGGTGGGTTACCTGATGGAGTGTGAGCGTACGCTGTACCGTGGTAAGGTCCCGGGCTTTGGAGAATCCGTGGAAAAGGGCTCGGAGAGAGCGATGCTGTGTCTGCTGCGGTACCGTGGTAAGGTCCCGTGGCTTTGGATAATCCGCAAAGGACTCGGAGAGAGCGATGCCGGAGAGCTGAGAGTTGTGCTGCGCGAGACTGAAAGAAACCCTGTGAGAATGAACAAGTTGGAGCTAAGAATGAGAGGAGGAGTTGGGTCTGACGCTATCCTCCTCCAATGAACGCTTAGCGGCAGTTTGAGTGTGTGTGTGTGTGTGTGTGTGTGTGCGTGAAAGCCGACACTCCCCTGCAGCAGTAGCAGTTTGGCCTTGTGTGGTAGAAAAACTTGTGTTTTTCCTCATGCAACCTATGTACATCCCGATAGGTCAAATCCCGGTCAAACTGTAATTTGGGTCACACATCAAGTTGGACATTTTGTATTCCAGTAAATCTTGTTTGAAATTGTGTCTTTTGCCCCCCCCGAGGGCCACACATCAAGTTTGACATTTTGTATTTCAGTAAATCTTGTTTGAAGTTTTGTCTTTTCCCCCGACTCCCCCCATACCGTCTGTGTAGTTAAAACGTACATCGAAATAGACATCAGATAAAACTTGACAGGACGTATATTTCTCCTTAAAGAATCCTAATAAGTAACCAACCGCAGATATTTTTAGTATGCCGAGCAGGGATTCCCTCCTTTGGTAGACACAAGTACCCAGTATCATCAAGGCCTTGCCCTACTGGAAAGAGAAAACTACACGGGACCTGCATAGAGTAAGTATATTATTTCTTTTACGCGTGTTTTATGATAAACACCATACAATAAAATAACTTAAAATAATTATTTTATTTTTAGAGATTCAGCTATTTTGGGTTTGTTTTTTTTTTTCTCTACGGGAGACGCTGCGGATAGAAAACTCCATATAGTGAGTATATTATTTCTTTTATACGTATAATAAAAACGCTATTCATTAAAAATAACTTATTCTAAAACAAAATAACTTAAAATAATTATTTTATTTTTAGAGATTCAGCTATTTTTTGTTTGTTTTTTTTCTCTACGGGAGACGGTGCGGATAGAAAACTCCATATAGTGAGTATATTATTTCTTTTATACGTATAATAAAAACGCTATTCATTAAAAATAACTTATTCTAATAATAGGTATTCTCTGTTTTTTCTATGTACAAGAGAGACGGGGCGGACCGGTCAAGAGAAAATCTACGCAAGACCTGAATCAGCAGTTATGGACGGAGCAACACCCCTTCCTATACCCGAAGCGTTATTAAATGAAACAGACAACAACAAAAACGCTAATAATGAAAATGATGCGGTTTACTTTGCTCAACACGACTCGCCACCCGCGGCGTCTGGTGACGCGACGGCCCAAGAGCCCTGTTTGCTACCATCCTTAGAGACATTATTAATAACCTTCCTGTGCTGATAGGGTCGGCACCGACCCATTTTTAAGTTTAACATGCATAAAAGCACCACATATATTTGTGCATACTCTTAAAACAAAAGGCTCCATATTGAACCTTTTAGCTTGGTACATATATGACACTCCTTGGACATTCTCAATTAAAAGACATGGCACCTTTTTGAAGGCAATGGTTATATTTCCTCTGGTTAGAACCCCTATAGTTCTATATAGCACACCCAAGAACCTTTTTTTCGAAATATATACTGCATCAAAGCTTTTTGACTTTGTCAGGAATCTCTATTTAAACTAAATAAATTAAAACAAAATCAAGGTAAGGCATCCCCACACATGTAAGGTAAGATAAGACCAGTTCAGTTTATTTATATAATTCTCTAGAGGTTTATTTTATCATTATTTTTTATTGAAAACGAGAGGAATGCTGTCAAAAAAAAAGGTCCAGAAAGCCACACCAAAAATATTAAAACCAATCTTTTCATGGATAAGGAAGCATAACAAGGTAACCAAGAAGTAAGAAACAAATTGGATGATAAATAATTGTTTTGAGGGTATCTTATGGCTGATGTAAGACACGTGCTGCTTGACACCGACCCGTCTAACATAAGAGACAGGAACAGAAAGCTAACATAGGCCGAAGGTTAAGCGTGTTAAATGAAAGGCAGCGGGATAATTCCCCATAATGCCGCACTATAACAAAATCAAACGCGACGTGAAAACGTTTAATAGACCTCAATAAAAATGTCAGGGACGTCTACGACAAACGCAGATTGTTGCCTAGTGGGGAAACTGCCTTTTGGATACCGAAATGTAAAACTAGCAGCATCGCAAAAGGGTGTTGTAAGTCTTTAAAAATATTTCATCGAATGAATTTGTTAATGTAACATGAAAGTTTTTTCAAAGTAAGATGTACAGATGTCTTAAAATGTAACATATAAAAGTTTTTTCAAAGTAAGATGTACAGATATTTTAAAATGTAATATGAAAGCTTTTCAAAGTAAGACGTACAGATGTTTTAAAATGTTCGGGTGTTTTATTTTCTAGACGCGTTGTACAAAAACGTTTTGTTACGTGTATGCAGCGCAAGCGTGTTTGTACAAAGTTATATGCATTCATTTTGCGAATCGGTTTTGAAATCTAATATATGAACGTGGCTTTTATTTTACAAAAACAAAGTTGCAAAAAATTTGTAGGCTCTTTATCAAAGCAGATTTTGTTAACATAACATGAAGTTTTTTTTATTTTCAAAGTTGCACAATGGTTTTAAAATGTAACATGTATACGTGTGTTTTATTTTTCAAACTTGTACAAAAATGTTTGAGTACATTTATCAAATGAGTTTTAAAATGTAACATGTACAGGTGTTTTATTATTCAAAATAAAAGTTGTACATACATTTTGTTATATGTATGCAGCACGGTCATGTTTTTAAAATGTGCTAATATTTGCGGGATGGTGGGAATAAAGTGTATTTAAAGGGGTACCTCTCGTGGAATCTACCAATCTTTAGCAGCTTTTGAAACCTGAGCCAGACGGGGACTGGGGTGTTTAACCGTGAGACTCGACACCGAGCTACGCATTAGATCCTTACTTCAGCAATGGTCCCCATGTACCCAGTGTAGGGTCAGGTCCATCGCAAGAGAATGTCTCCGCCGTGAAAGAACGATCCGCCAGCATTTTGTGTATCAACGAATCTGTAACCATTCTTTCCATTCATTATATGCTGAGTTTTCCAAAATTGTTTTTTAGCTGAAGCATCAAAAGCTGTAACTTCGAGTGCACCTGGTTTAATAGCATTTTATTTATAACAGTAGGAGCTTGTAAACTGCATTTAGCAGTCGCATTAAAACACATTAAAAACTTTAAAGAATAAAGCCTTAGTTATTTTTAATAAAGACGGCTTTCTAGTAAATGGTTTTCCTACAAGGTGACCCCGCGGCCTATACTTAAGACATCCGGGCGCCTGATTTGAGATGTTTACTGAGGACGGTATGTTAAGTTAACAGTGGTGACCGAGCTGCACCGTGTTTGACTCTTAATGAAACTTAGACCTAATTCAACAGAACCAGTCGTCATCCACTTTGCAGTGAGATTTCTGAGCGAAATGTGAACAGAGATTCATTTTCTTACTTTACTACTTACCGGATAACAAGGGAAATGGCAGCGGCAATAACCTACACAGTTATTTGTTCCTTCCATATGTATATATGTAGCACCGCAGAACGTTTTGCACTTTTTTTGCACTATTTGTTTATTGTTTGTTGTGTGTTCTACGTGCATGTTTGCACTGGAGGATCTGCTTTTTATTCTCATTGTACATGTGTATAGTGACAATAAAAAGGCATTTCATTCATTCATAATATGTCGGACACAATGGCTCTGAGCACGATGGAGTCCGCGGTGAGGCGCACGAGCTGCTAGCTGATGTAATTCTGCGAACGGTCCGGGCTCTGACATTCTTAAGGTGCGGCTATCTATCCCCGAGACACTTTAGCCAGGATCGTGTATATTTGCGCTTATTAATGCTGCAATGTCAGGGTTTTGCTGACTCTTATAGGAAGCTGGCTAGCAATAACATTTTTTAGCTGGTCTTTTTCATTTAGTACATACACGGTTTAGAAGAAAATCTAATCACCATTAAAAAAATAAATAAATAAACGTACAAAACTATTGAAATCCCCCAGAAGCATGTGCATATTTTTCTGGTTTGCATGTTGTGTGTGTGTGTGTGTGTGTGTGTGTGTGTGTGTGTAGTTACCTAAGCACAGTCGGCCTAGTGTTTGATAGGTGATGGAGAAGCGTATGGTCGTGGGGACAATAAACTACATGCGCCTATGCCAACATGTGTTTAAGTATAGCGACGAACATGGACGCTTTCTTTAACGTAAAACAGTTAAAGGCTCATTCGGTTTTGTTTACATTTTTATTTTTTTTTTCATTTCAAGTAGCCTCTAATCACCTTACATTAGTTCTGATTTACTGTAGTCACCAATCAGAGTATTTTAAAACAATGGCACTGAAATGTCACCACATGTTAAAGCTAACAAAGTAACATGATTATATCAGCGGAACAAACCAGTCGCCGGTACGTATAGACAGATCATGTGTTGCTCAACAATCGACAGCATTTTGAAATCTATTTGTATTTAGACAAATATATTGGGAATAAAGCGTTGTGTTTTAAAAGGCAGACATTGAGGTAGAATTTAAATTGGTCACAATTGTATTTTTTTCCGCAGCTAGAAGTGTCGGCTGAGGCTGATTTTAATTGGCATGTCAGTTTAGGATTCTTGCAGTAGAAGTTATGTAGTGAATTGCGGTACTCTGAAATGAAGTGATATGTGTATTAGAATCGTGAAGCGTCATCTTCCTTTGTTTTAGGTTCACCCCGGGCATTTTATGAATTGTAATGTAATGTCAGACAGTGTGTGATGAATTTCTGAAGGCCTGTTATAGGCCTATATGACAATTTCGTGGAAACGTCTCATGGAAAAATGTAGTTGCAGTTTGTCAGGACTAAAGACTGGCTAATATGACATGGTGAACAAGTCCTGTGGTTAAAGAATGCCTGCCTGTTGCTTAAAACATTGTGTTGTATGCCGAATGTTTCTTGCCCATAGACTACATGTTGCTATACTGTTCCTTTATAATATTCAAGTATTATTTTTTAAATCATTTAATGAAATAGGTAAATACCTCATCATTGATGACTATGGTCAACCTGAGTGACAAGTAACCCGTCCTGGACAGAGGTTTCTTCAAGGCCTGTGGTGGGAACCCCATGGTGTAGGATTAAGAGAAAGAATACAGGGAGTGGTACAAATGAGCAGTTGTCCTGCCCCCTTTTACTCATTTTGGATGCTTAAATTACTAAATTGTGATTTTAATGCTAATCTGTATGATTCTATGGTCTGAGCGAGTCTCCAGTACTACATGAATGGTAAACTTAAAAACTCTACTTCTCTTAGCTTAATGATATTTTCTTTTACTGTGTACGATTGGTAGAAATGAAAATCGTGATTTGTCTCTCAGCTTGTGTGTGTGTGTGTGTGTGCATGCGGTGTGTCAACAATGGCAATTAATCACTAAATTCTAAACAAACCCACATATAAAACCCCCTCCCCACCCTCCCCAGACACCTATAAAACACAGCATTCTTGCTCTCACCCCCCACTCATTTTGTGAAAAAGCATGTCTGTTGCCAAGACTACAGCTCGTGTCTTGAGTCGTACATACTATGACCCCAGCCACCCGGGGTCATACGGAGGGGCCTCCAGACTGCAGAGAGCCGTGCAGGAAGATACGGGGAAAAAAGTGGCTACTGATGACACCAGAGAGTGGCTGTCTATGCAAGACAGTTATACTTTACATAAGCCGGCTAAAAAGAATTTCCCCAGGAGCAGAGTGTTTAATACCGAGAGCCATGTATCAGCGGCAGGCCGGTTTATGCGACATGCAAGGGCTGGCGATGTACAACGACGGGTTAAAGTATCTCCTTACGGTGATTGATGTTTTTTCCTAAAAGGCATACTTGCGTGTGTTAAGAAACAAGACAAGGGTGGTTGTAACGGAGGCCTTTGATTTTATTTTATCCGAGGGGGCGTGTCCCTCAAGTTACACACGGATGCGGGTAATGAGTTTTCAGAATGAACTTTTCAGAAACTTCTAAAAAGTCATAAAATCACCCAATTCACCATTTAACCGAACGTTAAAAGAGAGGATGTCCAAGTCAAATTGTATTTTCTTACAGCTTGAAAACTACATCTTTTCATTGTGCCACACATACAATGTGTAGTGTACATTTGAATGTGTAGTGTACACATTCAAATGTAACGCTTTTTAATAAAGTAAAAACATTTTGCCCCCAAATAATTCTATTAAACAGTAATATCAGCGACCGCTCTCCCTTAACTACAAGAGTAGCAGGACTGCACACATTAATTTAACATGCTATAATTTAACATTTTCATTTTCATTTACTTTTTCCCCTGTGTACACTACACATTCAAATGTACACTACACATTGTATGTGTGGCACAATGAAAAGATGTAGTTTTCAAGCTGTAAGAAAATACAATTTGACTTGGACATCCTCTCTTTTAACGTTCGGTTAAATGGTGAATTGGGTGATTTTATGACTTTTTAGAAGTTTCTGAAAAGTTCATTCTGAAAACTCATTACCCGCATCCGTGTGTAACTTGAGGGACACGCCCCCTCGGATAAAATAAAATCAAAGGCCTCCGTTACAACCACCCTTGTCTTGTTTCTTAACACACGCAAGTATGCCTTTTAGGAAAAAACATCAATCACCGTAAGGAGATACTTTAACCCGTCGTTGTACATCGCCAGCCCTTGCATGTCGCATAAACCGGCCTGCCGCTGATACATGGCTCTCGGTATTAAACACTCTGCTCCTGGGGAAATTCTTTTTAGCCGGCTTATGTAAAGTATAACTGTCTTGCATAGACAGCCACTCTCTGGTGTCATCAGTAGCCACTTTTTTCCCCGTATCTTCCTGCACGGCTCTCTGCAGTCTGGAGGCCCCTCCGTATGACCCCGGGTGGCTGGGGTCATAGTATGTACGACTCAAGACACGAGCTGTAGTCTTGGCAACAGACATGCTTTTTCACAAAATGAGTGGGGGGTGAGAGCAAGAATGCTGTGTTTTATAGGTGTCTGGGGAGGGTGGGGAGGGGGTTTTATATGTGGGTTTGTTTAGAATTTAGTGATTAATTGCCATTGTTGACACACCGCATGCACACACACACACACACACAAGCTGAGAGACAAATCACGATTTTCATTTCTACCAATCGTACACAGTAAAAGAAAATATCATTAAGCTAAGAGAAGTAGAGTTTTTAAGTTTACCATTCATGTAGTACTGGAGACTCGCTCAGACCATAGAATCATACAGATTAGCATTAAAATCACAATTTAGTAATTTAAGCATCCAAAATGAGTAAAAGGGGGCAGGACAACTGCTCATTTGTACCACTCCCTGTATTCTTTCTCTTAATCCTACACCATGGGGTTCCCACCACAGGCCTTGAAGAAACCTCTGTCCAGGACGGGTTACTTGTCACTCAGGTTGACCATAGTCATCAATGATGAGGTATTTACCTATTTCATTAAATGATTTAAAAAATAATACTTGAATATTATAAAGGAACAGTATAGCAACATGTAGTCTATGGGCAAGAAACATTCGGCATACAACACAATGTTTTAAGCAACAGGCAGGCATTCTTTAACCACAGGACTTGTTCACCATGTCATATTAGCCAGTCTTTAGTCCTGACAAACTGCAACTACATTTTTCCATGAGACGTTTCCACGAAATTGTCATATAGGCCTATAACAGGCCTTCAGAAATTCATCACACACTGTCTGACATTACATTACAATTCATAAAATGCCCGGGGTGAACCTAAAACAAAGGAAGATGACGCTTCACGATTCTAATACACATATCACTTCATTTCAGAGTACCGCAATTCACTACATAACTTCTACTGCAAGAATCCTAAACTGACATGCCAATTAAAATCAGCCTCAGCCGACACTTCTAGCTGCGGAAAAAAATACAATTGTGACCAATTTAAATTCTACCTCAATGTCTGCCTTTTAAAACACAACGCTTTATTCCCAATATATTTGTCTAAATACAAATAGATTTCAAAATGCTGTCGATTGTTGAGCAACACATGATCTGTCTATACGTACCGGCGACTGGTTTGTTCCGCTGATATAATCATGTTACTTTGTTAGCTTTAACATGTGGTGACATTTCAGTGCCATTGTTTTAAAATACTCTGATTGGTGACTACAGTAAATCAGAACTAATGTAAGGTGATTAGAGGCTACTTGAAATGAAAAAAAAAATAAAAATGTAAACAAAACCGAATGAGCCTTTAACTGTTTTACGTTAAAGAAAGCGTCCATGTTCGTCGCTATACTTAAACACATGTTGGCATAGGCGCATGTAGTTTATTGTCCCCACGACCATACGCTTCTCCATCACCTATCAAACACTAGGCCGACTGTGCTTAGGTAACTACACACACACACACACACACACACACACACACACACACACAACATGCAAACCAGAAAAATATGCACATGCTTCTGGGGGATTTCAATAGTTTTGTACGTTTATTTATTTATTTTTTTAATGGTGATTAGATTTTCTTCTAAACCGTGTATGTACTAAATGAAAAAGACCAGCTAAAAAATGTTATTGCTAGCCAGCTTCCTATAAGAGTCAGCAAAACCCTGACATTGCAGCATTAATAAGCGCAAATATACACGATCCTGGCTAAAGTGTCTCGGGGATAGATAGCCGCACCTTAAGAATGTCAGAGCCCGGACCGTTCGCAGAATTACATCAGCTAGCAGCTCGTGCGCCTCACCGCGGACTCCATCGTGCTCAGAGCCATTGTGTCCGACATATTATGAATGAATGAAATGCCTTTTTATTGTCACTATACACATGTACAATGAGAATAAAAAGCAGATCCTCCAGTGCAAACATGCACGTAGAACACACAACAAACAATAAACAAATAGTGCAAAAAAAGTGCAAAACGTTCTGCGGTGCTACATATATACATATGGAAGGAACAAATAACTGTGTAGGTTATTGCCGCTGCCATTTCCCTTGTTATCCGGTAAGTAGTAAAGTAAGAAAATGAATCTCTGTTCACATTTCGCTCAGAAATCTCACTGCAAAGTGGATGACGACTGGTTCTGTTGAATTAGGTCTAAGTTTCATTAAGAGTCAAACACGGTGCAGCTCGGTCACCACTGTTAACTTAACATACCGTCCTCAGTAAACATCTCAAATCAGGCGCCCGGATGTCTTAAGTATAGGCCGCGGGGTCACCTTGTAGGAAAACCATTTACTAGAAAGCCGTCTTTATTAAAAATAACTAAGGCTTTATTCTTTAAAGTTTTTAATGTGTTTTAATGCGACTGCTAAATGCAGTTTACAAGCTCCTACTGTTATAAATAAAATGCTATTAAACCAGGTGCACTCGAAGTTACAGCTTTTGATGCTTCAGCTAAAAAACAATTTTGGAAAACTCAGCATATAATGAATGGAAAGAATGGTTACAGATTCGTTGATACACAAAATGCTGGCGGATCGTTCTTTCACGGCGGAGACATTCTCTTGCGATGGACCTGACCCTACACTGGGTACATGGGGACCATTGCTGAAGTAAGGATCTAATGCGTAGCTCGGTGTCGAGTCTCACGGTTAAACACCCCAGTCCCCGTCTGGCTCAGGTTTCAAAAGCTGCTAAAGATTGGTAGATTCCACGAGAGGTACCCCTTTAAATACACTTTATTCCCACCATCCCGCAAATATTAGCACATTTTAAAAACATGACCGTGCTGCATACATATAACAAAATGTATGTACAACTTTTATTTTGAATAATAAAACACCTGTACATGTTACATTTTAAAACTCATTTGATAAATGTACTCAAACATTTTTGTACAAGTTTGAAAAATAAAACACACGTATACATGTTACATTTTAAAACCATTGTGCAACTTTGAAAATAAAAAAAACTTCATGTTATGTTAACAAAATCTGCTTTGATAAAGAGCCTACAAATTTTTTGCAACTTTGTTTTTGTAAAATAAAAGCCACGTTCATATATTAGATTTCAAAACCGATTCGCAAAATGAATGCATATAACTTTGTACAAACACGCTTGCGCTGCATACACGTAACAAAACGTTTTTGTACAACGCGTCTAGAAAATAAAACACCCGAACATTTTAAAACATCTGTACGTCTTACTTTGAAAAGCTTTCATATTACATTTTAAAATATCTGTACATCTTACTTTGAAAAAACTTTTATATGTTACATTTTAAGACATCTGTACATCTTACTTTGAAAAAACTTTCATGTTACATTAACAAATTCATTCGATGAAATATTTTTAAAGACTTACAACACCCTTTTGCGATGCTGCTAGTTTTACATTTCGGTATCCAAAAGGCAGTTTCCCCACTAGGCAACAATCTGCGTTTGTCGTAGACGTCCCTGACATTTTTATTGAGGTCTATTAAACGTTTTCACGTCGCGTTTGATTTTGTTATAGTGCGGCATTATGGGGAATTATCCCGCTGCCTTTCATTTAACACGCTTAACCTTCGGCCTATGTTAGCTTTCTGTTCCTGTCTCTTATGTTAGACGGGTCGGTGTCAAGCAGCACGTGTCTTACATCAGCCATAAGATACCCTCAAAACAATTATTTATCATCCAATTTGTTTCTTACTTCTTGGTTACCTTGTTATGCTTCCTTATCCATGAAAAGATTGGTTTTAATATTTTTGGTGTGGCTTTCTGGACCTTTTTTTTTGACAGCATTCCTCTCGTTTTCAATAAAAAATAATGATAAAATAAACCTCTAGAGAATTATATAAATAAACTGAACTGGTCTTATCTTACCTTACATGTGTGGGGATGCCTTACCTTGATTTTGTTTTAATTTATTTAGTTTAAATAGAGATTCCTGACAAAGTCAAAAAGCTTTGATGCAGTATATATTTCGAAAAAAAGGTTCTTGGGTGTGCTATATAGAACTATAGGGGTTCTAACCAGAGGAAATATAACCATTGCCTTCAAAAAGGTGCCATGTCTTTTAATTGAGAATGTCCAAGGAGTGTCATATATGTACCAAGCTAAAAGGTTCAATATGGAGCCTTTTGTTTTAAGAGTATGCACAAATATATGTGGTGCTTTTATGCATGTTAAACTTAAAAATGGGTCGGTGCCGACCCTATCAGCACAGGAAGGTTATTAATAATGTCTCTAAGGATGGTAGCAAACAGGGCTCTTGGGCCGTCGCGTCACCAGACGCCGCGGGTGGCGAGTCGTGTTGAGCAAAGTAAACCGCATCATTTTCATTATTAGCGTTTTTGTTGTTGTCTGTTTCATTTAATAACGCTTCGGGTATAGGAAGGGGTGTTGCTCCGTCCATAACTGCTGATTCAGGTCTTGCGTAGATTTTCTCTTGACCGGTCCGCCCCGTCTCTCTTGTACATAGAAAAAACAGAGAATACCTATTATTAGAATAAGTTATTTTTAATGAATAGCGTTTTTATTATACGTATAAAAGAAATAATATACTCACTATATGGAGTTTTCTATCCGCACCGTCTCCCGTAGAGAAAAAAAACAAACAAAAAATAGCTGAATCTCTAAAAAATAAAATAATTATTTTAAGTTATTTTGTTTTAGAATAAGTTATTTTTAATGAATAGCGTTTTTATTATACGTATAAAAGAAATAATATACTCACTATATGGAGTTTTCTATCCGCAGCGTCTCCCGTAGAGAAAAAAAAAAACAAACCCAAAATAGCTGAATCTCTAAAAATAAAATAATTATTTTAAGTTATTTTATTGTATGGTGTTTATCATAAAACACGCGTAAAAGAAATAATATACTTACTCTATGCAGGTCCCGTGTAGTTTTCTCTTTCCAGTAGGGCAAGGCCTTGATGATACTGGGTACTTGTGTCTACCAAAGGAGGGAATCCCTGCTCGGCATACTAAAAATATCTGCGGTTGGTTACTTATTAGGATTCTTTAAGGAGAAATATACGTCCTGTCAAGTTTTATCTGATGTCTATTTCGATGTACGTTTTAACTACACAGACGGTATGGGGGGAGTCGGGGGAAAAGACAAAACTTCAAACAAGATTTACTGAAATACAAAATGTCAAACTTGATGTGTGGCCCTCGGGGGGGCAAAAGACACAATTTCAAACAAGATTTACTGGAATACAAAATGTCCAACTTGATGTGTGACCCAAATTACAGTTTGACCGGGATTTGACCTATCGGGATGTACATAGGTTGCATGAGGAAAAACACAAGTTTTTCTACCACACAAGGCCAAACTGCTACTGCTGCAGGGGAGTGTCGGCTTTCACGCACACACACACACACACACACACACACTCAAACTGCCGCTAAGCGTTCATTGGAGGAGGATAGCGTCAGACCCAACTCCTCCTCTCATTCTTAGCTCCAACTTGTTCATTCTCACAGGGTTTCTTTCAGTCTCGCGCAGCACAACTCTCAGCTCTCCGGCATCGCTCTCTCCGAGTCCTTTGCGGATTATCCAAAGCCACGGGACCTTACCACGGTACCGCAGCAGACACAGCATCGCTCTCTCCGAGCCCTTTTCCACGGATTCTCCAAAGCCCGGGACCTTACCACGGTACAGCGTACGCTCACACTCCATCAGGTAACCCACCCCACTCAGACCCAGTGTTTGAGACCTTAACGCACCAACCCCCCTGCTCAGTCCCCCTGCTCGGCACCCTCGTAGCACGGGGCTATTCCCACAAAAAACCACACTCATAAGCACACAATTCACTCTACTCAAATAAAAATAAATAATAATTAAATAATAAATAATTAAATAATAAATAATTAAATTATAATAATTATAATAAATAAATAAACTATATACAAATAAACCCCTATCCCAACGCTCAACTCGCTCACAGCCAAAAAAAATTGCCACCTCGCACTAGCTCATGACGTCACCTGGCTTGCAGCCCGGACCTGTCACTTTTTGATTTATTTGACCTTTGTGACCTTTGACCCAACCTGTCACTTTGACAAAAGCGGTATTCTCCATCTCTCTCAGGCATAACTCTCACACCCTCCAGCACAATGCCAATGTCATCCTCCTCAGATCCAACAGCCTTGATTTTGTAGATTTTCATCCTCTGTTCAGAAAGATCTTGTGACACACTGTCCTCATCAGCATCCTGAAACAACAAACACATGGGTTTTTCTGACTGTAATTGCACACTTGAATATTATAAAGGAACAGTATAGCAACATGTAGTCTATGGGCAAGAAACATTCGGCATACAACACAATGTTTTAAGCAACAGGCAGGCATTCTTTAACCACAGGACTTGTTCACCATGTCATATTAGCCAGTCTTTAGTCCTGACAAACTGCAACTACATTATATACACAATTGTATTTCCTGGACACATCCTGTAGCTGAATGACAAATAAAACATGATAATATCTCAAATTATTTGAAAATTGACAAACACATACACAAACACATATGAATAACAAAAACAGAATAATGTTTCTACTTCAACACTTACACTGTACTCTTTGATCAGTTGATCAATGGACTCCCCAAGGTACACCATCAAGCACTGAATAACCAGATTTCTGGTTATGTTATTGCTAGGATTGCTTGGTGACTGAAAATGAGCAAGAATTCCAAAAATTACCATCAGATAAGTGACCATTTATTAAGACAAAACTGTGAGAATTGGCAGTATTAAAAAAAACTGTTAAATATCAAATTATCATCACATGGAACATTATGTGGGATAAGTAGCTGATGTTAATGCACATGCCTGGGTGCTGACAGTCAACAAAACGGTATTGTCAACATTATATAGGTAAAGACAATTCCAAGTTGTATGCTTCAACAAGTTGTATGCTTCAATCTTTAAATGTGTCGTTTTAGTAAATTAATTTAATTTAGTCATTTAGTTTTTTATTTAATTTAGTTTATGATTGTCAGAAAGGGTTTTTCCTTCTTGGGAAAAAACAAAACCCCAGCAATACCTGTACTTGTGGGGTTTTTTGGGTTTTTTTTTTACTAAGAACAGACATGTATTTAAAATACAATTAAAACATGAAACCCATAATTGTGTTGTTAATTATATCAGTGACGTCCTCTTGCACTGACAAAAACATGCAAACAAGTTAGTGGAGCTATGCACCATGCAAATGACTCTTGAAATTTGACAAAATAATTCTTTAAATAAAATTACAAGCTGAAATGTCTGTGGAAAATACCTTGGCTATGATAGCCTGCAACTTCAATCCCATGGCTCCCCCCTTGGAATGGAAAAGGGCCAACAGTTTGGGAGTGTACTCATCCAGCATGGACATGAATTTGGGTTCAAGGTGTACCAGGGTGATCCTGTAGAACTCATCCTGCAGCTGAATGACAAATAAAACACGATAAAGCCTCAAATTATTTGAAGCTTGAAAGATTACATTAAAAAAACCCAAAAGCCTACCCAAAATGAATTTGGAACTCACATGAGATGCCTCAAACAAAGCTGGCCATCTGGCTTTGATGTCTTCAATGCTGGGGGACAGGTTGACAATTTCATGTCGTCTATGTGCAAATGTTTTAGCCATTTTTTCTTTTATCACTTTGTTGTTGTCTCTTTTCTTGACTTCAGTAAGCAACTGAATTCTCTCTTCTTCTTGACTGTCCTCATCTTCACCTGCTGGATATGGCGGAAGGTAATTTACCTCTGCTTTCCGAGGCTTTTTCACTTTATTTGCAGACTTCTGGTCACCTGGACTCTTGTGTTTCATGGCATTGCATGTCAACTCAGGAACACCAAACCCTCTAAGTTTTGTACGATAATTGGCCATCTTGTATTTGATGCTTTGTTGCCAACCATAATAACCTGAGAAAGAGCCAGGTTCCTTGAGACAAGGGTATTTTGTCACAAGTGCCTCAGCAACATAACTAACCTGTGCACTTGAAGGATAGGCTGTAAATGTAAATACAGTTTCAGCCAACTTCTCAAAAATATCAGTCTTTACTTTGGAGGTGGGCAGAAGATTTCCATTCTTTTTATACTCCTCATTGGCTCTTTCCAGGTACATCTCAGTTTCAT
Organism: Paramormyrops kingsleyae; assembly: GCF_048594095.1. NCBI lineage: Eukaryota > Metazoa > Chordata > Actinopteri > Osteoglossiformes > Mormyridae > Paramormyrops > Paramormyrops kingsleyae. The sequence goes on along the minus strand of NC_132820.1, from coordinate 21,577,793 downwards.
ATGCAAACTGTGGAATGGGAAACTGTTTTGGCCAGGGCTCACAACGTTCTGTGGTCTTCTGCCTTTTGAGAATAATGGTGTCCTGAGAAGAAGTGGTTGCAGCAGAGTCTGCATTGGATACAATTGACTCAGCATATGAGGACTCATAGTCAGACAGTTGGCCAGAGGGGCTGCCAAAACTGTCATCAACCGGAGTCAAGCTTAGGATGACCGGGGTGATGCCAACAACCTTCACAGTGTCTTTGTCTTTTATCTGGTCAGCTCTGTGAAGAGTGAAGTAGTCCTGAAATTCTGGGTCAAAATACTGAAGACTGAAGTCATTTGAAATCCCAAAAGTATCCTTCACAACACTCTGCAGCTCCTCCAATGTTGGTGGGATCCCTGATGGAAGAACCAACTTCTCGATTTGGTCATCAATAATTACACGAAGCTTTGCCTCCATCTCGTTCAACCTAGAATAAAATGTAAATGGGCAGAGTTAAATTTCCCTTCAATTAA